>NC_092422.1:124344830-124496876 GCF_036169615.1 Heliangelus exortis | reverse complement strand
AGCTAGTCAGAAGCACCTTGGATTTGTTCTCCATGACAGAGGGATGCAGACCAGCAATTTTTAGGTGTTCACACAGTAAAACTGTTCATGTTGTAAATGAAGCAGCTCTTTTAACACCTTAGTCAAAGGGTGCTCTTCTTTGTGTATAAGATGAGTGCAACAAAAACCTGCTGCCTTCTGCTTGGCTTTGCATTATGCTGCAGTCACTGTGGAACTCACAGTCTGATAGCTTCCTACAGGCTGTTAACACCAAAACAAACTCTGAAGTCAGTTACAGCCAATTCCCAAGTGTTTTTAAGTGGCTACGAAGAGGATGGTAATAAAATTACCATGTGGCAGAAAGACATACTACCACAACTACTTTATGTTTACCTCTATTTTTATTATAAGGAATTCCATCACTTTTTTCCTCCGTTATCTTTTCCCCTTAAGCTAATGCTACGAGACAGACCATAGGAGGGAGGGTAGTCATGGCAATTCATGGTAGATTCATTCTCTCTTCAGCTTACAGGGAATATATATTTTCTCTGATCCCTATGAACACAGAATCATAGAATGGTTTGGGTTGGAAAGAACCCAACCCAAATTGGATCACCTAATTCCAACCCCCTCCACCATGGGCAGTGACACCTCCAACTAAACCAGGTTGCTCAAAACCCCATCCAACCCAGTCTTGAGCACTTTCAAGGAGGGGGAAGACACAACTTCCCTGGGTACTTGTTCCAGTGGCTTGCCACCCTTACAGAAAAGGGTTTCTTCCCAAAATCTGATCTAAATCTAACATCTTCCCATTTGCAACCATTACCCTTCATCCTATCATCTATAAGAAAAGGTGATCTACACTTCCTTCATTGAAAAACTGCTTTCAATACTGATTTAAATTAATTTAAAATCCAAAGCAATGTTTCCCAGTTGGAAGGCTGACCAATCACGTTACCACTTAGATAATACTATACACAGTTGAACCAGATAAATAAATAGGACAGATTCTCAGCCAGGATAACTCAAGATAATTGAAGCAATTTTGCTGAACTGAACTGACTACATCACTTAAACACCCAGTGTTTAGTGGGATACAAAAATTAGTTTAGCTTTATGGTGAACTTCATACCTTTTCTTTCCATCATAAAGGATCATTTCACACGCATTTTTTGTTACCATCAAAAAATCAGCTCTTAAGGTTTCAAATGCCACTATTAGAAAAGAATGATCCATTTTCTGCATATCCAAAGAGTGAAATGATGTGTTACTAAAATTAAAAAGCTCTTTGCCCAGCTAATACCAACAGCAACATCTAGCAACCAGATGAGTAAGCACAGCAAAAATTCCCTTTGACTTGGCCTTCTATTGTCCTGATATATTTTTCAGTTGGCCAATAGGTGTATATTATTCAATTTAAGAACAAATCTAAATAAACCTTATGAGACTAGATATGAGTTTATAACTTTACAAAATATTGGTGGCTTTTTTGTCCTTAAGCAATCTCTTCTCACAGCACATTAGGTCCTAAAAAGCATATGCAGGCGAGAGAAATATTTGTAGGTATTTGATGGGAATCCTGTCATTTTCATTACTATGATTATCATGTGGGAAGCCACTGATGAGCAAACAGAAACAGATGTCATTTTTTACAAAATGTCTTGTCTTGGCAGGACTACTGTATCCACTAAATCCAGCTGTCTGGATAAATCAATGCCAAAATATATGCGCTGTGGGGCATTCAAAGCTTCTTCCCAATCTTATATATTTCCTGGTGTTATGCCATACAGAGCTGGCCAGAGAAAAAAATTAAAATCCTTAAGGCTAGAACAGAAGCTGGGTAATAGAAAGTTGCTATAAAACTAAGATTTTTCATCAGTTTTATCTTGCGATTTATACTATAGCTGACCAATCAACATCTGTCACCATAACAGACGTATATAGAGCTCATGGTGATAAGAATTCTGTATTCTCCTACATCAGTGTTACACTTCCACTTATGGCTTTTGCACTGAGCTGTGAAAATCATGGTTATAAGGGTCATTAGGAGAAAACATCTGCAACTTTTATTTAATGACAGGTGTCCTGGGAACCACATTAAAGTAAAAGAATTGGTCTAATTTATCAACACACAAGCACACAGATTGCAGCTCTGTGTTCCTGACTGATGATTTGCCAGCTGATTCCTTTCTCTGTTTCAAGTTTGCCTTCAGCCAGAAAACTAGAGTTCTTCTCTTTACTACACCTCTATCCCTCCAATAATTAACCTACAGAAGGGAGAATAGCACTGCCTGAAGCCAAGTGCAGCTGCAAAGCTGATGATGGTTTGGACATCTGGAATCCAGGGATGAAGATGTCAAAAGTAAAGTCTCACTGAATCATTGTCAGTTTATTAACTTTCTTTTGCTCGCAGTTTGTCACTTGTGAAATGAGGCAAAATATTTTTAAGACCTTTAAAGTGCCTCCTTTGTTTGAAACACAGGATGTTCACACATCATACAGATTATACCAGGGCTTCCAAGCACACAAACAAGCTCTGTAACCTCTTGCCCTCCCCTTGTCCATCTTACTGCTCGTGCATGCCATGTTGCAGCTGGACTACCTAGCACAGCTTATCATCTTTTTTGGTGCCACTTTCAGCCAGGGGAAGTTCTTGTAGGTCTTCTCTGTGCAAACAAGGGTGCTCACAGCAGAGCAGCATTTGAGGGACCAGAGTCCTGCAGTAGTGGGATCTAGTCATGCCCATGGATCAGAACACAAAATAAGAAAAGGCACAAATTTCTTCCTCCTTACTGGGCAGACAAAGTTAGGAAACCTCTATGCAAATGTCACGCATCTGACAACATCATGTTTTACACTCAGGCCAGTGAACGTGCTCCCAGACATAGAGCCATAGAACAGTTTTTGGTTGCAAAAGATATTCAAGATCATCAAGTTCAACTGTTAAACTAACACCACTGCCAAGTCCACCACTAAACCATGTTCCTAAAAACCACATCTATGTTGTCTTTTAAATACCTTCAGGGTTGGTGACTAGATCACTTCCCTGGGCAGCCTGTTCCAGTGTCTGACAAACTTTTTCAGTAAAGAAATTTTTTCATCGGAATAATTCAAGTAAGATGGATCAATAAAGGTGAAAAAGCCATGCTTAAAGCCACTAAGGAGAAATGGTAGTATCTACTGGGGAGCCCAAAATGAGTGCCTAACATAGGTCAGCTGAATTATCCCCTGAAGTGCACTGCATGCATAACAGGTATTACCACTGACTACAGAGGGACTGGAAAATGTCTGCTTTAGATGTATGCCTGTCTAAACACAGACGAGACTAATTCCTCTCCCAGATACCTTGAAGCAAAACTGAAGAAAGCAGGACAGCAGCTCTCTGATCTGCCAGGTGAGAGTCAGACGTGATCTTCTGGCTGTTGTCTCCTAACTCTGCTACAGTGTTCTGATTTGTGTGACACCATATAGTTTTAGGTTAGATGCTGGGAGATGAAATCCAGGCACAGTATCTGACAGAAAAAATAATCACCTAGATTGCCAAGAGCTATTGATGTTGTGACCTAGATGCTAAAGTTCAAGCTGACCCACAAGGAATTCATAAACAAACTCCTAGAAAATAAGAGGAGCCATAAAAAGGAGTATAAATAAAGCTGAACAAAATCTTCTTAAGTAGATTTGTTGAATTATGTAGTTTGGATGTAACCATATTATGGGTAAAAATAATAAATGCTTTCTTCTAAATATATACGCTTTTGAAGTAACTCTTCAAATTGAAAGGTTTCAAATCTTCAAGTGACCTATTTTTAAGGCAAAAAGCATTACCTACCCAAAACAATGCTTTTGCCAAGATAGTCAAGCCATTTATGTTCTACTTCAGCCCACAACAAAGTTGTTTCTATTACTCCAGTACAAGTGCCTCGTTTACTGTAAAAAAAAATGTTTTCACACAGAAATTGATGTTTGAGGAATTGCAGCTCTGTTCCTCCTCTGCCTTTTATCCTCTTCAGCTGTTAGTTACATTGTGGATGTCACTGATCTCTGAGTGGAAAAATGCTTTCCTTCATGAAGTTTGGGATATGGAGAAAAGTGACCACTGAAGTTCCATGGAAGTTGGGTCTGAAGAACAGGACAGGTCTCTGCTTTTCATAGCATTATAGAACATATTTTTTTATTAAGAGTAAAGTGGTAGGTTTTTTTGTTGGTTGGTTGGTTTTTTGGCTTTGTTTTTCTTCTATAAGGCATCTTTTCACTTGCTGTAGAGGAAGTTCCAGAATAAATACTTCATACAGAAATCATTGTGTACAAGTAAGAATGCATGCTGCATGGCTTGCTAATTTCTGTAGAAGTATTACAGTCTAATGATTTTTTAAAAACCCACTAATATTATTAATGGCAGAACTGGCAGTGTATATTAAAATTGCTCAATATTTGCCCAAACTACGATTAAGTTCTTATTTGCTTTGCCTGATTTTAATCAATCATTTGGCAGAGATTTCATACAATACGTGCCTGCCATTAACTAAATTCCTGACACTTGCGAGGCTAAATATTCTGTATTTTTGAGGGCAAATCTAGGGGATAAAAATGTACTGTTTGTGGGAATTTCACCTTTTAAAAGTCCGCTTTGGAGTATTCATTTGAAATTTTGCTGGCAAATAGAAAAATTAGTTTTGTGTAATTTATGTTGGTCTCATGGAACCCACCAAAATTTGTCTAAGGGAGGGCCTTGGAGAAATGGCAAACAGCATCTCCTTGACTAAATTTCAGAATGTTTTTCTCCACACTTACTGGAAGTACCAGCTGAACTTTCTTGCTCTGAGACAAGCCAAAACTTTCCTCTCCAACTGAAAACAGGAAGCTTCCTTTGTTTTATTTTGTTTTGTTTTTAATTAAGGATGGGAAAAGGAAGCTGTAGGCTTTTAGAGGACAGATATTTTGGTTGCAAAAAAGACCCATAAAAAAAAACACCAGAGCATAGTTCCCTTTGGTACTTTTTTTTTATCTCTTTGGGGAAGGAATGGGAGGTGATTCCAGTTAAGATGATAAAACAATGGTTGCACAACCTGCGCAGCCCTCTGCCCCAATTCAACCAGTTCTGGTATAATGATGGGTCCTAATCATACATTCACACTGTGTGTTGGATGAGACCCTTCCTCAGCACAGCATGGCCTCACTCTAGGATTGAGTCAGCACTAAGGCATGGAGGAAATTGCTGGCTATGGACCACTGCTCTTTATTTATTCAAAAGCTACAAAGCAGGAGGTGAGTGAGGCTGGCATTCACTGGGAGAGAAATCAGAGTTCTCTTGTGAATGTTTCCCCAGAAAAATAGACTTTATCTCACCACCTGCTGCATAGTTTCTTTGTGGTGCTGCCCAAGCCATTTAAATTGACTTTTCACAGTGGTCATTAAGTGCATGGTCTTTATTCTCTGGGTACTTGACTTGAGGTCTAATTACCAAGGAAGCTCAGCTGATGTCAACAGCATCAGGGAAAGCAGGAGCTCAGGTGTTTTGATTTGCGGGGCAAGAATGAGTTATTTTTGCCAAGCTACCTTTAATTTGTGTGGCTCCCTTTACTCTGTCCTGTGAAAGCATCCTTGCTGAGACCACATATGCCTTTTTCACTACAGAAACACTCCTAGAGGACTCTCACTGATAGACCAAGAGATAAAATTCCATGTGTGTTCTAAAGTTTTAAGCCCTCATAAAGATGCCCAGACACACATACATTGTAAACCCTGACCTTAGGACCAACTCTTACCTGGCTTGCCCTGCAGCTCCCAGAGCTGACTTGCATTCTATCTGGAAGTCCATAACCTCACACCAAGCCCCAGTACTGGTAACCCAATGCACTTGGTCTATTCCTACAAAAGTACAGCAGATGTGGAGGAACACACAGCCTGATTTTTAAGGTCAGGTCATACTGCAAAGCTGCCACCAACCCCACAGAGATTATTAAGATGTGCCACTTGCTTCTGTTGTTTTGAAAGGGCTGTCAAATGGCCATAAACATGTCACATGAACTCAGAGGCAAATATCCATTCAATGGACCAAGCTGGGAGGAGTGCTGAGAGAGTGTAAAAGCTAGGTGACTATGTTCAGGATACAGCAAATTTTGGACACTATAAAGAGCATTTCCAAATAGCTCCATCAATGGAGGATTTGAGGAAGAAAAGTGGAGCAGAGAAAGCTCATTGTAGATAACATGTAAGACTTTGAGGACAAACAGGAGAAAGTTTGGGGCATTATAATATGAGGTCCCTTTGGCTGATGCACAAAGACCTTTCAAGAGGTAACAGATAATCAGCAACCTGACATTTTCTGGTATGTTGAAAATAGAGCACAAATCCATCTATGAGCCTATCCTATGACCTGAATAAAATCCAGGCCCCTAGTCAGCAGGGTATAACTGAGATGTTGTTTGTCCTTACCATTATGTGAGAGACTTTTTATATTTTTCATCAGTAGGAAACAAGCTGTGTCTGATAGATGGTCTGAAACACAACAATAGAGAAACACAAAAAAAATGCAACAAAACGCTTGAAAACACAGGAAGATATTTCAGGACATTTCCAGCCAGTTCTATTAACCTCCATATCTCTGAGAGACATACAGGGAGATTCAAAATCCTTGTCCTCATTACTCTATTTCTGGACCTTCTACCCTAAAGAGGTTGCCAGTAGCTGAAAGGCCAGCCAGGTGTGTAACCAAAGGGAGATCCAGGCCAGAGCTGTGAGGCACATCTAGACAATGCTAAACTCAAATTTATTTCTCTAACCTGACACCAAACTTCACTTGTGCTCTGAAGAACTGTTTTGAAAGCCAAGCCTGAAGGCTACAGCTCTGCATAAGTTTGGGGTTAGATAATATATAATATGCAAGTTCAGAAGGTGACTGCAGAGGCCAAGGAGGATATCTGTCTATGTGTACTTCTGGTAGTATCATCTTGATCTATAAGGGAACAGAGATCTAATCTAGGGTTTAACCCTGAGAGGAGTCATCCAGCAAACCCTGCAGTGGTTTAAAAGCCCATGGCTAAGGCTTTGTAGTCTGGGCCAGCAAACACCAACAAACTGGGGCACTGGTTGTGGTCAAAAGAGACTGCCATGAAAAGATGCATGAGACAGCCAATCAGTTTCAGATTGGAGGTGTATTTGAACATAAAGTCAGTTGACAGAAAGCTGGAATTTGAGCATGAGCATTAAGATTTGGATCAGAAGAGGAGATTCATCTGATGTAGTTATTTATTTCAGAAAGCACACATGAAGCAAGCAGAGCTTACTCAGTTAAATGACTTGGCTACGTTTGCTTCTGAGGGTAAAAACTGAAGTCCAAAGAATTAATGTCCTGGTAAGGTTTTGTATAGGACTGAGTTTATAGCTGGAGCTAGAAAAAGTTGTTTTTTGTGTAACTTGAGAAGAGGTTATAGGGGACAGCTGAGTTACACATGTATAGTCCAAGTTGAGAGGCTTAACTGCTTTATTACAGTCAGGAGTAAGAGAAAAGTTAGACAATGCAAGGTCTAAATGAGGACAATTATGATTTCACCTACATCCAAAAATGCCCCCCAAATTAAGCACCCCTAAGAATATTTTTATTTATGGATAAATGAAGTTAGAGATAATTTTCAATTTAAAGCACCAGGAAATGGGGGAAAAATAGAACAACTTTTTATGTAATTGCTGCTAGTTTAATATAAGCATACTGAACACATTAAGGATAAAATCTCATCTAGAATTAAAAAACAAAACAAAAAAACCCAACAAAACAAAAAATACTTCAGGTTTCCATCAGAACTAACTGATCAAATATGGCCTTAAAACCAAGTTATGCCCAGCTACACTCCAGGCCACCTAAGGCAGTTCCAACACCACATTTCAGAGTATTATGTTCCTAAAAGTCCTACAAATACACTTCTACTATCAACTATCAGACATGGTGAGCACTTGCTTTTCCTAACTTATCCCTTTTTCTTAGAAGCCATACTGGATGAATACTAAAAATACTGAAATACTGCCACAGGCTAGCAAATAAAGTTGTTGAGGTTGGGTTTTTTTTTCTTCTTTCATTTGCTTGGAAGAACCCTCCCTCAATCCACAATCACATTCAATGCTAACTAAAATCAAAGGCATTTAACTCAGACTAGTTTGGGGGTATCATGCTTTGGTTGGTGGGAGAGTTTTGAAAAAATCCTTACCACAAATGGAAATGTGATAGCGAGAAGTTGTCTGCATTTGCAGGTGCTCACTCAGCCCCTAGATTTGAACTAATATGTGGTTAGTGCTTCCTCACAAGTTATCTACCAAATAAACCATCTTTTCCCAAGTTTCACTTGCCATACCCTAAACCGAAGAATGCTTAAACCAGTTCTGACCATTTCCAATCAGTCCTGCAACACAGCAAAAGGTGGGAATTAACAATGTCTGGATGAAATGTCAAATACTCCAGTACTAAAACCTGCCTATGTTTAGAATTACTCAAGAGTTTGCACAATTGTTAAAATTAAAATCTGATTGTAAATCATTTAAACAAGGGATATATCATGACTATTCTTCCATGAAAGATGAAGAATGCATAGCTAGATCTAGCTGAATGAATCCAGACAAAGAAAAAAAAAAAAAGAAAAAAAAAAATTACTGGATGGGTGGAGACATTTCATCTACTCTTGCAGCTTTATACACATGACCAAGATCTCTCTTGGGAAAATTTTAAAATATGAAAGGAACAACAACACAAATAAATATTATAAAGGTAATGATGTTTAATAAAACATATGGCTCATGTAACTTTCGTAAACAGGCATTGATCCTGAAGCCACTTCCTTTTGACCTGATAAACAAATCCCCTAGAAACCAGTCTACAAGAAGAAAAAGGAGTTCCCTATGCCAGCACTCAGTAAGGACGCCTTAAAAGAGAAAACATTACAGCTAAGCCTAGTATCAGTCAATCAAGCACTTGATGAAAATTTGACTTAATTGCATATGAGAAGGATGTGACATACTGGGAGCTGATAAATCTTCACCTGTCTGCCTTAGTAAGTATAATCATATATACTAATTTTTCTGCATGTGTTGCATATTTCTACACTTATTTTAATGATGTACTTTCTTTACAAATATTTTACTGCTGAGAGATTCTAATAAAAGTAACATTTAAATACCCATAAAAAACCTCGTAGGTTTCAACTTAGTTAAGAAAAAAAGCTTAGTAAACTGATAAAAAAACTTATTTTTTATATGATTTCCATTAAAAGTTGTCTAATCTTTTCTATTCATATAACAGAAATATTTCACATTAATATCTACAAGCTCCATGGTGAGCAAAGCAAAATTCTGCACAGTGAAGAGATAAATTACTTATAAAAAAAAAATTTTAAAAAAAAGGAAAAAACAGTAAACAGTAGTAAACAGCAAATGCCACAGCAATGGTATGCAATCATATCTTCGTTCAGAATTGGAAAATAGTAATAATTTCTCATTATTGTAATCTATTATATATCTTGAATGTGATTGTTAGTGCTGGTCCATTTTTAATAAGCATATGTGTTAATTAGCCTTATCAACAAGGAATGAATGGATGCTACTATGTTTCTGGCTATTTACTACAGTTATAGTGTGGAAGCCATTTATATTTCACAATATAAGGTTATGCTTTTACCTCCTGTAAACATGTGAATTATTATCTTCTAATAGCTGAAGAGTTTGTAAAAAGAAATACTTGAGACTAACAAACTTGAAAAAATTTCTAATCACTTCATAAATCAACCTGATGGCACTATACAATTAAAAAAAAAAAAAAAAAAAAAAACCCCATAATGTATGATATGCAGTAGTTGAAGAAAAATAGTTAAGATGTGTTTTATTAAAGCCATCCTAATAAATAAAAGTGCCCCCCAAAAAGCCAGTAATCAGAAACAGTTTTAATATTCCTCTTAGCAAACAAAGACGCTGAATTAACAAAAAGGTTGAATTAGTAATCCTCAGTTATAACTTGAAATGTTAGTCTGGTTTTAGAGAGACTAGTCATCAAAACACCTTAAAATAGAGCTTCAAGAATCACAGAATATAAGGTCATTTACTAATCAATCAACAGATAAGTTACTTTGATAAAATATTGTCTTCATTTTTTGATTACAACAAAATGCTTATTACAAAATACTTTTCCAGCAGAGAAGAAAAGCAAGAGTGACTAGACTCACCTTACATAAGTGTTAAATTGTATTTGCTTAAGCATTAAGCAAGCAATTAGTATTTGCACATAAAGGATTTTTAAACAAGCAGGGCTCCTGAGAGCTAGTGCCTTCATTTTTATCCCATGTACAGCAGTGCCACAAGCTCATTCTTAGATGAGGGAGGGGCAACAGGAAATCAGGCAGCTACACTACCAGATGAAATGAGTTCCTAATTACACAGCCAGTCCTTACCATTTCATTAGTTCTCTTGAGTGATGCTGGCACTGCTCCTACACTCAGAGTTCATGCCTGTTTAAGCAGCTTGCTGGAATCAAGTCCTGAAGCTGTTAAAACCTGCACTTCAACAGGATTCAAAGTGCAGGCAATTGCTTACTGTAGTTCACATATATACAGAATTTTGTTTACAACTGGGGGGGGGAAGGATACATCAAAATGCATACGGCAAGTTTTTAAGAACCTTTTCTGATCATGGTAGGTACACACAGCTGTAAATCTTCATGCCGCGAATAAAGAATGCAGCAGCCAAGCTCTGATTATTCTCTGGGTGGGGTCAAAGAAACCTGCATCAGTGTGGAACTTCTAAACAGGGAAACTGAGCTTCATAAAGAAAATGTTCCTTTGTCTGGAAGCAGCAGTCTGGAAGATGTCTTCAGCCGCTGTGAGATGCAGGCAGTATCAGTTCGTAAGGACACTGCTGGGCCTCCAGGGGACTACGTTCGAAGAAGAGGTTATACAGAGTCTTCACTTCTGAAGCTTCCCACAGAGGGCACTGGGAGCCATCATGCACCTTTCCAGTTTGACCGGCATGCTTTGGCCAGAATTTCTACTTCTCCCACTCTAAGGCGCCTGAGGATGGCCTCTGCCTCACAAGCGCTGTCATTTCAGGACTGCCCTGGCACAGCTCAGCTGAGGAACCAAAAGGAATGCACTAGACCTCTCCACCACGTTTGTAAGAGTCCACCTCAGTGTGCTACAGCTTCCTCATTGTTGTTGCCATCTTGTGTCCACCCAAAATTACTGTCTGCCAAAGCTGAATCTGAGACAGCTATAGCAGATCTGGAGTCCACTAGCCCCACATCAAAGCAGCCAAGCCAAAAAGATCCTCTCAGCAATGGCAGGCCCCACGAGACACCCTGGGACTCTTGGAGAGCCAACTCTGCAACACTACCTAGGAGATGCCCCTGCCTCAGCCCTACACCACAGGAGGATGTCCAGGTAAGAGGAATAGGATGATGCAACCTCCTTTTTAGTCTTGCATATTCAGTGTTGATCCATCATTGCCCAGTGCATAAACAAATCCACGGTTCTTAATCTGCAACCCAGCCTTGGTACAACAAAGCAACTTCCAGGCTTATCGCAAAGGGAGGTTTCTCCTTCCAAATCAGCAAGAGACAATGGTTCCAGACTTGCCAGGCTGGCCTCATCAGTTTCTGTACATGGCTGTTCTTTCCCACTTCTGTCCATCCAGCCTGTTGGGCCAATATAAATGCTTGTGGGGTTAGGAAAAAACAAGATTAAGAAGTAATATATCCAGTTCTGGTTTGGATTTTAAATTTTCTTCTTTCCAAGGTCCTTCAGAAGGGTTCTTTCTAATGCAGCTCTTGGTTCTGATTCACTGAATAGCATTAGTAACCCGGACAAAACCAAGAACAAACAAATTTGACATGGCTGAGACAAATTTAAGGTTTGCCACTGCCAAAGGAAGAGGTCCTATTCAGCTTCTATACTTCCACTTATTTAGCTCAGCAACTCACTGGCCCCTCTATTTTTGCACCATAAATGGCCAGGCAATTGTGCAATCTTTTCTGAAAAAAAGAAACACTGGTCCAGCAAGTGCCAGCACCAGTTAAAAGAAATAAGCAAGAGCAAGTCCTCCATCCTTCCCTGAGGACAAACTGTTGTTGAGCTATCACCCATAATTTCACTCCTATGAAGATGAGGAGAGGCACTGTATCAACCAGATTTGCTACTAGTTCTGCTCTCCAAGATTTTGCATTACTCACACAAGCAGTTAGATTTAGACATGTTTGGCTCCATCCCAGTGCAAAGCACCCACAGATGCATTTCACTGTACAAGGGTGGTGTCAAGCTGGTGTATAGCTCTTGGCTTACTGGTTAGTTCTGTGTCCCAAACCAAAAGCTATTTCCCCTTCCATTGCCTTCAAATATAGAAAAAATTCTGAATATTCAAATATTCAAAATATTCTGAATATTCTGAAAATATTAAATGAGTTCTGCACCTTTCTTCACAACAGCAAAAATAATTGGCCAGTGTCTGAGTCCAGGTATTACATTTCTCTTAAAAGATAAGTACTTTTTTCACAGTCATATTGCCTGCTTGCATTCTGATCAAGTAACAAGAATGTCTCTCTTTCTTTCAGAAGAGAGGATTGCCTATAGAGAGGTAGGCATACATTTGTTTTATCTCATTCTAAGCTTCACTTCTGTACATTTTCAATGAATCTCTTTCACTCTAAGACAAAACTGAACTGTGAGACATGTACATGTAACTCTAACTTTAAATTTGCTTTGTGAAGTGTCTGTTCACCAGCTCCTTAACCTAAGCTTTTTAAGAAGATTTTCTTTCAAAGGTGGCCTTCTCCCTTGACACATTTAGCTAGATTTCATGTACTATTTCAGCAGGACCATTGGAAACTCTGTGCTAGAAACTAACTGCCAAAAGGTCTGGCCATTTGGATTAGCAGTGTCATATTTCAGCTTGAAGAATGTAAAAAATCTCATAATCTTGAGTCATATTCTTCAAAACTTAGTGGGAGGGAAGAGGGAGCAAAAACCTACCAGAACATCATGATACAGTTCTCATTTGTGAGCAAAACTGACCTAGGACTGCTGCTGGATAGGGGTTTTGTTAATCCTACAGACTAAGAAGAATATTTGGATTTTATCAGCCAGTGCAGGCGAGATAAGGTGTTGTGTTGCAGCTAGCCCTTAAAAGCAACTATCTCAAAGTAAAAGCATGATTAGAAATTAGTTTCATTCAGCCATGTTTGTTACCTTGAGACATTCAGTGTTTCCAGAAAGGAAAAAAAGGATATTTTCTCTCCAAACAAGGAAGTAGGAGCTAGTACTTCCCCAAATAGCCACAACTCTCTCATGGATGGTGCACAATTCCCCTGGAGATTTCAGGTGGGACATGCAGATGAATAAGGTATATTAATAACACCAGGAATAGCCTCACAGCAAACAGCAATATTCTGCTTCTGTGTCTCCACCTAAATTCTGTTTCACTTGTTAAGGCAGTTGACAAAATTACTTGAGTTGTATCTCCTCCTCTTCCCAATGTTTACTCATTTTTCAGGTAAAAGTTGTGTTGTAACCCACAGTTTACAAACAGCTGTGTGTTTCAAGTAAGTTTGTGTCTGGGACTGGGTGGGTTGGAGGAGGCTGATATGGTCTAAAATCATTCCACAATGCAGTTCCCTTGGCAAGGCTTAACAGATGTGTGTGCACATCTGAAATCACATGTTCACTGTAGAAAAGGCCTCCTAGATATCAGATAGGATATTGGCTCTGGAGTTCTATCCAGAAACATTTTAAAATCAAGAAATCATATGAGAACAAAAGCAAGCTTTGTTTCACAGCCACCGGCAGGAAAGATTGATAAAAGAATGTTTGGATGGTGTTTTATGACTTTGTTTCTTATCATGATCAATATGAAAATGTGCAGAAATCTAAAACAAAAATCACCAGTTTCTGCTTTAAACTTTGGCAGGTTGAATTTGGTCCAAGGTCTGGGCAAGGGCTGTATTGAGCTCCTCCCTTATCCAAATCATTCGTCTAGCTCCTTAACAGCTAATCCCTTCTTATCACAGCCAGAGAAAACTGCTGAAAATGTCAGATTATTCTCTCCATCTAGAAGCACACTGGGACATCTGGCAACCCTGCCAGGATAAAAACATACCTCCGTCCTTCAGTTTTAATTAATATCTCTTCTCCTCCCTCCCAGGCTGTACTTCCAAAAGCCTTTCTTAGAGCAGAAATATTCATTTTAAATAGCCTTACCCAACACAGCCCTTAGTGAAGAATGCCAGCACATCTCTGTCAGTATGGCAACATGCTTAACTGATGCTGATAAAAAATAAACACCCAAAAGAAATAAACAAAAAGGACCAGAGGGGCAACACGGGGAGAGGTGTTTGTTGTGACAAGATGAGATGCTGAAGTCAACGTTGCCATGAAAGGAAATGTTGATAAAAGAAAACCTTTCATTTACTCTGGCCTCATTTTCTCCCTGCCCCATCCAGCATATCAGAGACTGGATTGCACTGTTTTCTACAGCCAGCTAATGAGAAGCCTCCTCATAACCACCAAGACAGCTCATTTTCAGTGAGTTAAGGGAGATGGGCTCACCTATGTTGAAGTCTCCTCTTTCTTAATGCCCCATATGCCTGTAAAGTGCCATGCCAATTCTTTGAATCAGGGAGTCCACACCCCCTCCCTAAGTGGCTCCAGGTAACATTGACACCACCTGGCAGCTACCTCAGTGTTGTGACTACACAATGATGTCAACCCTTGTAACCTCTTCAGTTGCTTTTCTTCTCATTTAGTAGACATTCCTTTAAATAACATATTTGTTATTTAAGTAAGGTGATCCATACAGATGTCCATACCCCAGCACATCTAAAGGCCGAGTTAAGCTATGATTATGAACATATCAAGATACAGACATCTAAAAAGCAATAGGCTGAAACTTTCTATGCCCTAGAAACAACTGTATACCCAGGATATTTGTTTTTTCAGGCCATGACCTGCTTCAGAGTCTTTACTAACTTTCCATGAATTTGCAATGCAAACTTGTGAGTTTATCTTGTTTGACAAAACAAGTAGAATTAAAGGTGGAATTATTGTAGTTGGTATCTCCTCAGGTTCATCCCTAAAGTACAAATATTTCTTTCACTCAAGCACTTCAGCTGCCTGCCTCTAATAAGAAAAACAAAAAAACTAGAGAAAAGGCAAAAGTCCAAGGTCTGAAGGAAAGAAAAGACGAAGAAATTATCACACACAGACTCAAAAACTGATAAAATGCATCACAGAGCTTCAGTAGTTTCATTTCTCCAATAAAACCAACAAGATCATGATGTATCTAATATGCCTATAGACATTGGCCCAGGTGATCACAGATATCTGCATGTCCACCTGTGAAGCATTAACACATAACCGAGGCATGGGAGTCATTCAGATCAGGCACGTCAGGTTGCAAAGTTATATTGTAAAATATGTACCCAAGTGACCTTGGCATTCTCCCAGGCTTTACTGTCTTGCATGTCTATGTAAAGAGCTTGTTTAAACATATGTGCCTCTGAAGCTCAAGGCCTTTTTGATCTAGGGAATCAGCATTTTGACCTAGGATCAGCATTTAACTCAGTTTTATTGTAAATGTGCTTCCCATAATTGCTCTTCCCAAGTGACTGGCCTCCAACTTTACATTTGGCAATTGAGGTAGGCCAGGTACTTGAATAATCAAGAATAACTGGCAAAATTTTATGTGAATCCAACCTGAAATAAATCTCCTGAATTTCCCAATACAGGAGTGACAATTTTCTGAATTACCGTTGGACTATATTGCAGCATCTGGCTTGTATAATAATCCTGCTGACTAAGAGATCGTATGGTGGAATCAGTAAAGGCTTCAGAATCATCTTTATATGATTGTTACCAGTACCTAAAATTTGCACTGGGTAGCACTCAGTGTATCTTATCAGGAAGCAGTCTCCCTTGCACTGGTGAGGGCTGGCAGACAACCAAGAAAGAGACCCCATCCATAAAATGTCACAAACTACATGTTAGGTTTAATTTCATAAGAAACCTCAGAGAGAAACCTCCATTATAAATCCCTAAACTTAAATAAGCAGATCCTCTGTTGTCCATTCAGCAGGATTATCAGAAAAGGAAAAACTTTTAGAGAACTCATACATTTCATATTGTAAAGTCTTCAACAGTTTTCAAACCCTAATACGCCCATGTTTCAAGTGTTAGATTCCCAGACCCAGTCCTCCTGATAACCCACAGCCCTCTTTTGTTAGGATCAGATCTTTCCTTTCAACTATACAGTTCTATAGGTTTAGCTGAGGCACTTACAAGTAATGTCACTGTCAGATCATTACAAAAAGCATGTCCTGCTATACATATCAAACCCCAATTCTCTACTTCAGAGTTGATAATCTTTAAGTGACTATTCATGCACTTGAGGGGAAAAATATACCTGCCAGGTTTCACATCAGGTGTTGGCAAATGGCTAAATGTTTACAAGTAAGGTCCCTACCTAGGCAAAAAAAGCATTAAGAATTATGCTTAACTGACAAAAAATACCATAGACAATAAATGGTGACTGAAAAAGAATATTTTATACATGCACACACTTTATGACTTCTTCTTCAGCTATTTAATTACTGACACTTTGAACTCCCATACAGTCTTCATGTATCAGTCAAAATTCACAAAATCCGAAGAGGTTTTTGATATGTACCAATAGTTTCTGTATTTGAATGAAAGCAGCCTCTGGCACAAACACACTGTTGGATATGGAGTGCCTGTGTCACTTCACTTGATGGATCTACATCCTGGACAATTCCCTCTGTTAGTAACAACAATAGTTGGAAAGAGCCATTTGTTTTCGATCAGCAGGGCTGCTAAGCCATATTATATTCAAAATAAAAAAATATTTGAACAAGCAGGAAAAAATACCAAAAAGATTTAGAAGGAACATAGCATGAACTAGCCAAAAGGTTAAATCTTTCTTTTAAAACACCTCAACATTTAGACTGTTCCACCAGTATGCTGTCTTTTCTTGAAAGCACCTGAGTTATATGCAAGTTAAAAGTAAGGGCAGACCATGCATCAGGTAGGGACACTGCATTTAACTGGTCCCCTGGAATCCAGTGCCAAAATATAGATTTCAGAAATCTCCACTCACTTTTGCATAATCTCAGAAGAACCCAGCAATTTCCAATATTTAAATTCTCTATATACCTATTATCTGAGGCAAATCATGACCATAAGCACTGTTTGCAGTAATAAGGAGTCGGAAAGAGATAATTGCAGTTGATCACTGAAATCTGCTACTCATTTTTCCTTTACCACATCAATGTCGTAGTTGCTGTGATTTGCTTTTTTTGGTCATTTTCTCCCATATCAGCAAGGAGCACATCAGCAAGGAGCACTTCAGAAGCTTCCTTCACATCCCCGAGCAGAGAGAGGTGATGTGTTGCTGTTGTTGTTGTTGCTGTTGCTGTTGTTGTTGTTGCTGTTGCTGTTGTTGTTGTTGCATCTCACAGGTCAGCCGAGCGCAGGCGTAGCTCCGTGGTAGTGACTTTGCCAGGACTTGAGGTGTTCCCTGGAGACCTCCTGGTGTCACACAGTTCCATGGACCACCTGCCCCCTGCGGCCCTACTGCTAAGTGCAGGTGAGACACAGGGTGGGGTTTGCTCATCTAAACCCAGCACAAAAACATGTGGGCACATGGGATGCGGAGGGATGATCAGTGCAAGAGCAACAGGCAAGGCAGTGCAGCCTCTGTGGGCCATCCTGTTACCCAACACCGAAGTGACTGCAAAGCCCATTTTTAAATTCCCCTCATTTTTTTTAAATTTTTTTTGCCTTCGTTTTATTTTGGATGCAAGTAGTTGAGGGGGAAGTACACAGATCACCTCCCTTCTCCACAGGATGGGAGCAACCAGAGCTCAGGAAAGGGTCTGCATCTGCAAGCAGCAGAGTTACCAATTCCTACCTGCCCTGCTTCAAGCAGAGGGAAGAGAGTGGCCCATGCCACCCTCTCCAGTAGTGCTCTAATCACAGAGCTACCAGACCTGACTTGTGGCTAGACTTTGCTCACAAGACCTTCAATATACTGAAATATACTCAGATACTGTGAGCAATTTCCGCAAATACCCATTGTGGAGCAGTGTGCCCAGTGTGCAGTGTGAGTGCCGGAGAGATGCTGGAGACCAGAGATTAAAATTTTCTCAAAAATAATTAAGGTGACAACCAGCAGTTTCATGAAAGCAAACAGGCCAGCCATCCCCAGAAAGAATGACCAAGGACTCCAAAATCCCAAAGGACAAAGTTTTAACTGTGATTCCTGGTCACATAGGCCTGAAGGGAGGTCCCACATTTAGAAAACTCATTCTAATTTCTTGCTGAATTAACACAGGCATTCCTCACCAGTGCATTCCTATATCTAGATGCTCAGCATCTCCTGTGCTGCACTAAGGACCATGAATTACAGACTGCATCACTGTTCCAGTCCCATGACAGATCTGAGGCTTAAGGCTTGTAGGACTGTATTTATTCAAAGATGATTTAAATACCTGCATAGCTTCGAGATATCAGTAAAGATCAGATACAGTCTAATTCTTGCTTCAAAACAATGGATATCTGCAAGAATTGGCCTGAGGTATGATGCGTTTTCTCATGTAAAGAATTGGCAGTCACATACAGATCATCTGCAGCAAATGGGAGTCTTTTGCATCATCCCAGCATAGACAGACATAATTCTTTCTGGGAGGAACCCAACAGGCTTAATGGATTTTAAGTCTGGTGCTCAAACTGTCTAAACATAGGTATTAAATCTGAGCCAAGAACAGTATAGTACATCAGGTTTCATCTGAGAAAGAAAAAAATAGGAAAAAAGCATGTAAATAACAGATTTATTTTGACCTATTTTTTCTCTACTGATAACATATTTTGTTTTACCCATTAGAATCCAAAAAGCCAAGGTGGCCATTTGCCAGAAGAGGAGTTGTGAGTATTTCACCATGTCATTTTCCTTGCACTGACCTTGCCTTCCTACACAACTAACTTACTTCATCTTACCATCACCTTACTGCACTAGCAGAAAGGCAGAGAGCAGGTGAGATGAATGCACAGGTCTCAGCCCCCCCTGGGACCCCATGGACATTATTCTGCCATGAAGGTTGGGTGGCTCCAGTCCAGCCACCAGTGCCACTGCATGAGGTGCACACGAACACACAGCCAGAACTGCTGCCCCTTAGATGCTTAGGGTGCTATAGATGTCCTTTTAGATGCTTGGTTAGGCCTTTCCTGTCCCCATGGCCACCATCACACTCTCCAGTAAAAGCATCCACACCAACTCACTTCAGTTAATTTTCTTGTCTAATACATTCCCTTGTCTTTTCCAGTTACAAAAATTTTCACTTGCAATGGTATCCACATTTCCTTTTTGTGAGACTTTCATCATTCAAGAAATCATTTGCAAGTGTCTTGATAACTCTGTGCCCCTAAACATGTGTAATTTTGTACAGACACTTCCCAATATTTTTTGTATTTTGTCTACAAAATCTTGACTATCAAAGGAGAGTCTGTGCAAGTAAAACAAATGCAAATATTCAGATTAGCACATACAAGAGGTCCAACTTCATTTGATGGCAATTCTATAGCATTTGAAGGAATGTGGCTTTCAATTGAAAATTTTTAAATTCAGCAAACTCTTTGAAATTTGCAACAAAATGCATTTGCTGTTTAGCCAGAAGTAATTACTGAGACTACTAAATGCCAAAAAATCTAACTTATGAAGATTCATTTGCTGATGCATTGGCTAAATGTGTGTTTATACAGCTGCATTATTGTTTCTGCTCCATCTAAAGCTATCTTTCAAAGCTAAGAGTTGTGATTAAACTCTGAATTTCAAACATTAGAATCAAACACATATTTCAAATTTGGCTTGAATTCAGTGCCTAAAGTTCAGACAATAGAAATCCATGAAGTATGAGTATACAGTTCCAGAAAGCAGTTAAAACTTAGGCAAACATAAGTCTATACTCACAACACTGGAGTTCATAAATACTGCTTAGACTCTTTTCATGGCACCCTCAGCCTGAAAACAAACCCAAACAAAAAGCAATTGTTTTTATTGCATGATCCCTCCCACAGACAAATCCCTGCTGCTCTTTAAGCTTCCTAAAAGTTCATTTTATAGACACTACTCTGCAGCTGACCAAAGGAGTTTCTTCAATACATAGGTCAAATGAAAAAATTTGAAAAATAAATACTCAAGCTGCATATACCAGTAGCAGGAGGATGATTTCAGATCTGAGTTTGTTGTCCCCTACTTCTGACAGTGCTGAAGGAAGCAAAATACTTCATTTGTTCTGCCTACCGGGAGAAGCCCAGTGTCTGTTGCCATACCAATAGCTCACCCTGCCAAAGACTTCTGTGTAACATAACTAAGATCTTACACACCCACACCTAAACCACCTACACACCCCCCCCACAGTGACAAATAAAGCTGCCATCACTGTCTCATGCCTGTGGAAGAAGGCCTGGAAATATGCCCTTGCCCCTAAGTCAAGAACAAGCTCCTTACAGATCAGAGTAAGGTTGCTGAATTGGGTAAAAATCTTGTTGTCTTTAAAACATTGTATGAATCAGGGCTGTTTGAGTGTTGTTTTCATTCAACAGGGTAAAGACAAACAGAAGCAAGCATCTGATCTGGAAAACTGTCTTTCAACTCTTAAGATCACAGACTGCAGCACATATGAATTTTACTCCTTTAAGGTAGGAAAATACTCAAGGACACTTAAAACATGGGGATAAAAATTTTGTGTTCAAGTTGACCTTATTCAATACATTTATCTGAGTACGAGACCCTCCTGCAAAATTAATACATAAGCATTAGGTATAAATTTGCTGTTTGAAACAGAGGGGAAAGAAGGAAACTGTGGGTATCACAGGCCCGCAAGGGTCCTCAAAACCACCTGGATGTTGCCAAGCTTCCAGACTGCCCAAGATGGGGGAGGTGCTGACTTCAGAAGGCATTGAGACAACTCTGTCAGTGGTACCTGCAGATTGTTGAGGTCTCCTGTCAGTGTCTAATTTGTATGCAAATGTCTGACTTAGGAGCAAGTCAGTAAGGTGAGAGGGTCTACTTTAGGACATAAAAGCCAATATCCAGGTACATATGCAGGTCTAGTGAAGCTCTACCTATGAAGATCTTGATTTTGCCAGCTTGAAAATAGGAAGCTATCATGCACCACTGCTTTCCAGTAGCAGCAGCAGCACAATACATTAAATTTCTTAGAATTTTCAAGTTTCCCACTATGCTTTGCTATAGCACCCCTATAAACACAGAGCATCATACTGTGGTACTTTCAAATTCAGTGTGTTTCTATTGAAAATATTTTGGAGGAAAATGTCAGGCTTTTCTAACCTTTTAAAAGGAATCTTTAAGCCTTCAGAAGTAGAATCACTAATACTGGTAGTTGGGCTATTTTAATGAACATAGAATCATAGAATCATAGAATTGGCTGGGTTGGAAGGGACCTCAGAGATCATCAAGTCCAACCCTTGATCCACTCCCACTGCAGTTACCAGACCATGGCACTGAGTGCCACATCCAGTCTCTTTTTAGATATCTCCAGGGATGGAGAATCCACCACTTCCCTGGGCAGCCCATTCCAATGTCTGATCACCCTCTCAGTAATGAAATTCTTTCTAATGTCCAACCTAAACCTCCCCTGGCACAACTTGAGACCGTGCCCTCTTGTCTTGCTGAGAGTTGCCTGGGAAAAGAGACCAACCCCCCCCTGGCTACACCCTCCTTTCAGGGAGTTGTAGAGAGTGATGAGGTCTCCTCTGAGCCTCCTCTTCTCCAGGCTGAACAGCCCCAGCTCCCTCAGCCTCTCCTCATAGGATCTGTGCTCGAGTCCCTTCACCAGCATAGACTCCTTTCATAAGGTCTGAAGCAGTTGATGTCACAGTCAGTGGTTTTCTTTCTTCTTCAATCAACAGAGTAAATCTTGGCATGAATTTTTAAAGACACAACAGACCGAGCAAAAAGATGTCAACAGCCAGTTAGAAGTGAAAAAAGAAGCAGCAGTGTGGGAACTTTTCACAAGTGAATGCACTTACTTTCTGGATCACTTGCTGGTTCTCAAGACGGTAACTTCAGATTTCATTTCTCAAAAATAATGAAACATTTGTTGCTCTGCTGTTAGCATGGAAGATATAAATCACCTGTAACCTCTCATTGGGTGCCTACAGGTGAAAAACTGAAGTGGTGGGCTTTCCTCTCATCTTGCTTGCTCAACCTGCTTCCATAACTCTCTTTGGTTTTTATCTTCCTGAAGTCATCTCTCCTGGACATCACTTCTGGTGCTTCGCAAACTGGTAGATGTTTTCAGTGATTCCAGCTTATGTGCCACAATTCCTCTCACTAACACTGAACTGAAGCCACTCTCCAGTTGACTATATTGGTTTCTCTATCATTAGTCTGCAACATTATACTCTTAATTTAACTTCATAGAGAACTGTGGCTAGGTTATCCTGACTCGAGCATGAAAACCTCAGAATTCAGCAGACCTGTAGCTCTAATATTACAAGAAAGTATGCAAACTGAAAAAACAACTCCTCTCCCAAAAAACTCAAATTGCCTCCATGATGGTGAATTTGAAGAGCTTTGAAATACAGGCAAGAATATTGCACACTGTTACAACACTCATCATACATAAAAAGCCAGTACAGCCAATCAAAAGTATGAATGTAACCCTAAATATCTTCCTCTCTTTTTTCTTTTATTCTGCACAGACAAGTTCTGTTTTCTTATTGATGAAAGGAAAAAGATTACTGAAACATTTTCTGTATTGCTGAAAATTTAGTCCGGGCAGGACAAGTAGTACTGCAAAGTAACGCCCCATGGCAGGGGGGCTGGAACAAGATGACCTTTAAAGGTCCCTTCCAGCTGTGATAAAGGGAATAAATAGAAAAATGGCCTGAATTCCTCCTCGACAAGGCAGAACAGGAAGGGAGAGGAAAGGTGACAACAGGACCGTTTCTAAGACAGGATGGAAGACAGGTCTAAGACAGGATGGAAGTTTCCAGGCTCTGTTCAAAGATCTGAAAATATTAAAACCAAGAGAATCCTAGGAAGGATTATGATAACAGGAGATATGCAGTCCCCTTGGTGAGTCTGATGTAGCACCCAAAGACAAGCCCATCATGGCCCATGAATGATAAATTAAGTAGTCCATGCCAGCTTCCCAAACTCTTTTGCAAAGAAAAAAAAAATTGAATTTGGGTAGCCAGTTTTATAGCTACCTGCTATACTTAAAGTACTTCTCAGTATAGAAATATTCCACTGATTTTAATGAATTTCCACAGGGAGATTTAAGACCAGCATGAATCCCCCTTAGGCTCACAGGTCAACTCTTCATGGCAACAGAAGAGTACACATGGCTAGGCAAACACTCTCACTACCTCTGCAGTCTTGGCACCTGGGTGATGGTTTTTTCCATTAATATTTTTCACATGTGTACAAAAAGTTCTACTTGGTAATCTACATTTTTTAAGTCATTTTCAGATCAAGGTCAGATTCAGCCAAGCTCCAAGATCACCATCAGAGCTTAAATAATATAAAATCTTAAACAGCCAATAAATACATATGGAGCTTTCATGCCATATAGGCTAATAAAACAATCCAAAGAGATAAAAAACCTTTATGAGCCCTCTACTTTCACTATTCCAATAATTTCTTCCCGTAATAACCCTCAACAACTTATATAGCAGCAGATGCAGGGAAAGAAAGAACTTTAAAAGGTCATAGAAATCTGTTACTCTGACTCTGGCATTATTAATGCCTTTATGTGGCTCTGCAGGGGGCTGACTTGCCCACCTCCTGGTGGAGAGCACTGCAGGGACGCAGCTGCCTCTGGGGCAGCCACAGAGACACCCCAGAGACATCACTAATACCCTCTTCCTCACACAAAGCCCAATATTCAGCTTTCAGGAAGGTCAGTAAAAGTTTTTCAGTCTCATGTCATACTGTATCCATTTCAAATTATCCTTTCATGGCAATTACAGTGAAAAGATGTTCTTTTCAGGAAAAAAAAAAAACTGAATTGGTTAAAATAGTAAATAACATGGATTTGGTTTGTTTTTAAAGATATTTAGGAACACTCTAAAGTACCTCCAGAGTAATGAATTTCTCTTGGATGTGGATTTGTGGAGACTTTTTGCAAACTTAGAGGAGTTAAACAAGGTGAGTACAAAAATATAAAATTCTTACTGAGTTTGTAAATCAACCAGTTCAATACAAAGAGATGAGAAACTATCCATAAATCTTCTTTTAAAATTCAATGCTCACATTTGAACACAGTTCAAATAATCTTTCCTTCATTGCTATTCAGTTTATCAGAGGGGGTAAAATTTCAAACACAGTTTAGCTCTCCTTTGGTGGTTATTTCTGAAGTAAATAAGAGTTTGAGCCTAATTCTCATAATCAGAATCATTTCTACATTATTTGTGAAAACAAACTGCAACTGCACAATCCTTCCAGCAAAACAGTGAGAATGGCAAAGGAACAATAACAAGTTTCTATCTTGCAAATAGATAGACACAAGGACTTTGCTATCTTTTATACCACTCCAGTAGAGCAAGTAAAAACAAAATTATCATGACCTCTCTCCAGCTGGGGTTTCCCTTGGTGTGAGTGGAAGGATTGTCTCCCACACACCCTGGATGCTCAGCATGGATGTGCTGCTTATCCCCCAGGTTCCAGGAGCAGGGAGACCATGAGGCTGAGCTGTGACTCCAGCTCTTTGCTGCTTGTGGCCTGTTGCTGGGAGCCCATTTTCAGCTTCTGAAATTTAAAGGAACCCATAAGTCCAAAATAGCTTTCACATAACTTTAGAAGCTTTAAAAGCTTTTCTTAGCTTGTAAGGTCGTTCATAGGACACACTACCCTTATTATCAAAGTGAATTTTGGAAGGAGCTCTTCAGCTGCCTGAGTTTCATGGCTGCTCAAGGTCACATCCTATGTCCTAAACTAGCTGCTTCCTTCAGGTTCTTTCCCATATTGTAATTCCCTTGCCTTAACAGTTACCATCTCCCTTTTTAGCCAAAACAACAGACAGAAAGCTCTTCAGAGTAGGGACAACTAGCCAGAGCTCAAACAGATGAGCGAGTCTCCTCTGCTTAGTGATTGACCACACACAAGTGGTGAGCTGTGACAACAAGGAAAAAGATTTTTAGCAGATGTGCTTCACTTTGCACTTGCTGTGGGCTAAGAGCATCCATGCAGCCAAATACTAGAGTTCAGTGGATGTGTGGTTGCTGCTTCCTTCATTCTTGTTCAAGAAAAGGAGGAGGCTGTATTGCTGTGTGCCACTTAGTAATCACAAAAACTTTGAGCTTGGATGAAGTGTGGTTATGTCTTGAGAGAATTATCTTTAATACATTTCCTATTTTGTTTTCTATTTTGGTTGTCCTTATAACAAAGATGATAAATATTCATTTATTATGCATGCTTACATATAAAATAGTAATAAAATCTAGGATAAAGTATCTACTCTTAATGCCTTTCATGTTTATTTCCATGCATTTCACAGTATGCATTTCTTCTTGACAGCATAATCCATGAAATGGATCCATTAAAAAAAAAAAACAACCCATAGGCTGTAAAAAGTGTAGAATGTACCCTTGTCAAAATGAAAGAATAAACACAAGCCTATAAACAACCCTGCCTCCATAAATACACCAAACACAGCAGTGCATGAAGCTACAACCTTTCACAGCAGCATCACAGAGGATGATGCTCCCTGATGGCCTACAATTTGTCCTAAAGCTGAGCCTGGTCATGTATTTGTGTGCAAATCATATGTTCAGGAGCCAAGTGAGGGCTTAGGAGCAGGTTTTCACCCACATCTGACTGACAGTGTGGGCACCCTTGAAACCAGTGCATTAAATATAGTTAACTTATGGGGAATATGTGATTTTTATAGCATTTTGTAGAAATTCCCCTCATATGCAATATCATAAAACAAATTCAAACTAGGAAAGATGATATTTTTTCAAATGATCATGAAGATTTCCTTGATTTTCAAATCTGTCATACACAATCAGTTTTTCCCAGTAGATATAATTTTTCATTGTCATTTTTCATGTCAATTCCCCTTAAACACAGTCGCTACACTACAATAAGTTTAAATGGAATAACTAATCTTGTTACAAAGCTTTTTTCATTTGGTATCATCAAGATGTAAGTATTTATATATATTTGTTTCATTTCTGACTAATTAAAGCATTCTGGGTGTATTTCTGAAGTTAATTCTGCTGATGCCAGGTAGATAAGTATAGGCACCCCATTAGGCTTGGAGCTTTTGAGAAGGCCAGAGACAGGAAAGAAAGTTGTATTAACCTTAAGTTTAAAAGATCATTGATTATAATTTCTCTTTTGTTTCCCCTGCTTCTGCTACTCAGATAAGTATCAGTTTTCTGAAAACATTTTTTGAAACTGTGAAGGAGCATGTCAGCAAGTCAGACTCTCCTATGGATTTCAGCTCCACACTCCTAAAGGTAACAGAAGAGTTTTTGCTAAATATCAGTAAAGAAACATCAGTATGTCCTTACAGCAGATCTTTTATCATAGCATGCAGGTACTCTATAGAGCAATCAAGTCAGTGAAGAATATGCCATCTGGTTACAGCCAGTTTGGTCTTAAGCACCTCCAAGTCAGTTGGGTTATTATTTTTTTTTATTACTCATTGGCATATTTGAGGTGATCGTGGAAAGATTTTCTCTACTTAAGGAACAGTAGCCCTGACCTTGAGGGGAATCTTACCACCAGTAGAGGTGAGCTTTTCACTCTCTGAAAGATGTTTCCCTGAGGCCAGACCCCAGCCCCTTCTCTGGATGTTCCCTGCCTCCTTCTTCTCCATCACACAGATCCTTCCTTTACTCCATGGATCAGACCAACAAGTGTACTTCAGTGTCTAAGTGAGAGCTTAATGAGACTCAAATACCTCTTCTACTTTGTCCTTTGTATACTAAACAAGAGAGAAGAATCAGGGGCACAGCTCTCCTGCCACTCTCAAGCACTGAAAAGTTGGAAAAATTAGAACAGGCAGAAAATCAATTAATGGACCTGAACTTTCCCTAGCAGTAGACACCACTAGAAAACTGAGAAAATATTAAAACATACCCTACCTCAGGGTTAGAATTAGGAAAGGGAGGCTTGAGCTTGGCTTCTCATCCCCATTGCCTCTGCCTTCAGGCATTGATATCAATAATGTTGGCGTGAGAGACAAAACTGAGTTTTATCATAGATGGCACTCAGTATTTGTAAGAGCTATCAGCTATCTACCACACTCAGACTTAAAGTGACATGCAATGAGGCCATGCAAAGCTGTTGCTTGGATAGTGAGTTTTATCTTCAGCTGCTACATAAATTACACATCTTTTATTTCTGATGAGTACAAAGTCTAAGAAATCTTCATGCCTTTGCAGATCTGTTACATCTGTGATCCCATGTGGGGTTTTCTTATTACTTTAGCACTTTTATTACTTTCAAAATTGAATTTAACTACCTTTTACTTTACTTTTTTAACTCCTCCTTTCCCTCTTCCCTCATTTCCCTAGGTACAAGTAAATCTCAGATAAAATGCACATTACAAAACCAAAACTGTTGTTCCTTCACTTGTCATGAAATTTTTCTTTCTTTATAAGTTTCCAAGTCTTTTCTTCAGTTTTTTCAGGGTGACCTCTGCCAGACACACCAGATTTATTGCCTTAATTACACCTCCGCTGTCTTCTACTTGGAAAATCTGAGACAGAGGGAAGATTTTTGCATCTACCTGAAAGTAAAGTGATGGTTCTCTTGTCATTATTGTCACTGCTGTATTCTGCAAGCTTCCTGCCTTACAATAGGGTTTTAACAGCAGACTAGGAAAGTTCATTGGAAGCAAAACTGCGTAGATAGCACTTTACACAGATCTATTTTTTTTATATACTGCAGATGGAATCATAGATATGAAGTCACTATTCTGAGGGTATGTTACCCTGTACATGGTAAAGTCCATACTTATAATTTAGTACAAGAAAGAGGGGAAGCCAAAGGGGAACAACTTGCTGCATTTTTGGAGGCAGAAAACATGTACTGCCGACCTCTGTCATTCAGATATTTCATACGTAATCCACCTTAGCAATGTGAAATGGTTGCAGGGAAAAAAAAAACATAAAAAAACAAACAAACAAACAAAAAAAACCACACACACACAAAAAAAACAACAAACAGAAAGGAAAAAAAAAAAAAAAAAAAAAAAACACCACAGAAAAATCCACCCATGCTGTAAAATCTCCCAACTGTTTTTACTTTGATACATGTCCTGCATTTTTGCTTGGTTTAGATGCTGGGTAGGAATACAATCTATAATATATTATGTTCTTTAGCAGACAATAGTGGTCATATTCCCTGAGTACAAAATACCCCCCAGCCTCTGTGCTATGCCACATCACCAGTAACATACACAAACCTCAGAACTGGAGATGTGCTACAAACCAAACCAAGGGGAATAGAAACCCAGCAGCATGTCAGAGGTTTCATGTGTCTGGGGGTGGGGTGGGGTGGGTTTTGGTTGAGCCAGGCTGCTTTCCTCCCTCATGGATATTTGCTGACCCATATTGCCCCAGGGAGGAAGCAGCATCCTGAACAGAACAGCCAGCAACCCCTCAGCAATGACAGTGGTTTAGCTCTTCTGACAGCTATCATATCATAACCATAATAGATAAAGAAAATTTAGAACTTGGTATCAAAACACTACCAGTAAGGGGCCATTCCCTCAAAGGCTGGAAAGAGCTACCAGTGATGTCTTCTCTAAAGTTATAGCACCAGGGCAGGTTCTGTCTTTGCCAACACCATTTGTGCCTAAAGTGAGAGCTCCAGCCAGAGCAGCAGCGGGGCTCCCAGTGAGAGGCCTCTGTCCCTTCCAACTTACCCTGAGGAAGGGAAACCTGAAGAAGTGAGATTTTCTCACAAGCAGCCCAAAACTGAGAGGACACCTCTTTGTAACAGCCAAACTCTGCAGCTTTTAGGACATCAGAGTGTCATCCCACTCACTCCTTGACAAGGATTTCATACGCTTGTGCCTAGGAAAAATGTTCCCCAATGGGAAGTAGCGGGTGACTCTAAAATATGAGGTGGGCCTCAAACATAACTGAGGTTTTCCTGCAGAAATTAAAGTGACAGAAAAATAAGAGTGCTGCTTGGTCTGCTAGCGTGGCCACAGCATCTGAAATGGAAAGCAGCAAAGCAGAAAGTGAATGTGGGAGAGAGATGTGATTCCTGCTGTGGAAAACCTCTACCCTGCCCTTGCTCTCACTGTGTGATAAGTTCATCTTTTGTTAGTCCCTGACTCATTCCAGTCAGCTGATGATGCAGAAAACTGTATTGCTACCCCCCTGCCAGGGAGCAAGCTGAGGCCTAAGGCTGGTTTTCTTCATCTTCAGCAGTGGTGTGAAAAAAAGAAAGAGTGCAAGAGGCTGCACCTACGGGAGCTGCTGGTTGCTCCTTTGCATCGACTGACACGCTACCCCCTCCTCCTTAACAACATCTGGAAGAGGAGCACTGATGAAACAGAGAAAAGCCTGATCTGGTCACTTAAAGAGAAAGTGGAGAGGTCCATACGTAAGTAGCTAAGGTTATAAGCGTGCAGTTAACAATTAGAAAGTTTTGTGGCCTTTTTGAGCGAGTCCCTTGAGTGTAAATGGGTCTGGTTTCCCTGCAATGAGGATGTGCATGGCTTTCTACAACCCTGAGCCCTTCCTCATCCTGTAGGATGTGGTTGGTGCCACCCTGGTGCTGTCAAAGCCTCTCTGAGCAAGGTCACAGGACTCCCAAATGAGTGAGTCACTTGTACTTGCTCAGAATCTTCTGCAGTGACATGCAAACCATTAAGAGCAGATCACAAATTTGTACAAATCAAGAAAGATCTCAAACAGAGAAGTCTTTGAGTTGGATTTATGTCTAAAGAGGATTTTTTTAGGCTAATCCTTAATAGGATAAAATCACACTCACAAGGGGAAGGTTATGTCAGTGACCTTTCACTAAATGGAAGGGTCCTACCATATTACATAGCTGAAAAGCTATCTCAGCTACAGATTTTCTCTAGCTATTTAAAAAAAATAAAAAGGGGCTGAGGGGCTGGTCCAGGAATATTTTTTCCCTTGTATTTAGTTTTAAGTAAATAATGTATTCATTCAGTTTTGCTCAAGAAACTATAAATGTATCTTTAAGTGTCTTATGGTCATATAGTACATCAGCAGTTAAGTTTATTCTCCAAAGGCCTCATGCAGCCCCACTGAAATCAAAGAAAGGTGGCAGGAAAAGGTGCCAGGCAGCACTCCATCCTCATCTGCAGCACATCAGGGCCCTGAGCCACCCAGAGCAGTGGCTTGCTCTCTGCTGCCACACTTATCCCTGTCCTGTTGGCTGAAGACTGGAACATCTCCTTGGGAGATGATGCAGAGAGAAATTTAATGTCTTCTGGAGACATAAATCTGGTGCTCTTTTTTCTTGGATAAATCTTCCAATGACAGAATTACCACCTGAGAGAGACTCAGTTTCTTTCTCTTCTTGCCAAGAGGAACCTATCCTAATGACCACACAAGAAGCACACTTGCTGGCACAGAATGGGTGTCATAGGAAAATAAGATGTTTTTTCACTCATCTGGGGACTTCTGCTGGAGGGACAGCAGTGTTAGGTATGGCCCTAAAAGACAATGAGATACCTAGGTAATATTATTGGTAGTAAAATAGGTCATCAGAGTTTAGATACCTCTGGGCCAAGAAAGCCAAAGATAAAGGAGTGACCTCTCTTTATTCCCAGACTCCTGAATAAGATCTGCCTTCATTTCTTTTCATCAGTGACATAAGGAACAGTTGCAGTTCCAACATTCCCCTACTGGCTTATGTGTGCGTGAAATTTGCAATATCACTCAACACAAATACTTGGAATTTAAGCTGAACATCTATATTCCCCATAATGGTGCTGAATCATGAAGGAATTAGTCCCCACTTTTAACATTCTGAGGTGCCCCCATCCCAGTTACATACTTCAGTTATTTATGGAACGACTTTCCTTGAAAGTAATTCTCATTCATTTCAACACTTTTCTGATCAGGTTGTATATAACGAAAATTGTTTTTCTCTCATGACCACAGCCAGTTATGAAAGGCAGGATTATTTTTGAAGAACTTTTAAAGTCCACAGTATGAGTTTTATATTTTCCTCCCTGTTCCCCAGTCAGATTAGTAAACTCAGCCTTTTCCCATAGCAGTGAATTTAAGCATGTTTGAATGTATGGTTCTAAATTCTGGTTCTGCTGACCTGAAAAGAGTTTAGGTTATTTTTTACAATGAGGCCAACATTTCATCTGGGGCCTCACATGTGAGGCACTTTGGCTTCCATGGGACAAAATCAGTATTCAGCATCTTCTAGAAAGAGGACTGTTCTCAACAGTCTTGGCAATAACTGATATTTCATATATTTCAGGGGATCTGGAGGGTAAAGTCAAGTGGTTGGACAACTTTCAGAAATTCAGGCAACTACAAGAGGTCATAATTTGGCCTCCAATCTGGGATCGTGACAAAAGATTCTTTGTCCCAGAGGTAAGCAGTATTTTAAAGAGCATTTTACTTCTTAGTGAAGTCTGAAGTTGGATGGTTGTCTATGTTCTAGTTACTGGGGATGGATCTGCAGGAGCAGCTGCAGTATAAGCACTGCAAACACTCCAGCTGAACACACAGGATGTGCACAGGAGGAGAGCATGGTTTGCCCTCAGTTAGCATCCCAGAGAGTTCCATCCTACCATCCAAGAGGACTCTCCAGCTTTTACAGGACAGAATATAAAGGGAGAGATGTAACTATTACTACTTTTGCAGCACCCAAGCAGCATTATGGTTACATCATCAAGTGGGTCTCACACTTCAAGAATTAGGTCAATTCACATGCAGAGCTGCAAAAACCATTAAACTCACTCCAGAAAAGAAAAACCCAGCTTAACATTTCAAAAGCATAAACATATTTAAGCAGTAGCACTACTGAAAAGATGCAACCATGTTCAATGTGATGCATTTAGGCTGAGGTAAGAGCATACACGCTTAGTTTGATTAAATGCTTGTTGCCTCCAAGTTCATCATCAGATATCAAAGATCCCCCACTGTTTTTCTCTTTCTCTCTCTTTTGGGTCAAGTGCTTGAAACAAAGCTTAAGAGAAAACAACAGTGAAAACATTTTGTCTTCATCGAACAGACTCCTCCTTCATGAAGGCAGGCTAACACTAGCAGGTAATATCCCTAAATGTCCCAGTGTGAGGAGTCAGCTTAACAGAATCATATTTTGTTATGACAGGTCCAGAAGTAAGCTCTGCAACAGCGTTTCGGCAGGTGCAGGAAAGAAAAACCAAATGTACAACTTGTCAGAGAGACTGAGAAATGGGCAAATCTTCCGAAGGCTGAGTAACCTGCACGATTGCTTATTGTCATCTCTGGATATTCTGTATGCCAGGGGTTGAAGAAATCAGCTTGACAGCCAATGTCTGGCTCTCAAAAGGGCCACGTTAGTGTTGCATTTGAGAATGTGGCAGTAGGAAAACAGTAAGATTAGATTGCCCTCCACAATCCCCCACATGCTCTGTGACTGATGTCAGCTCTCTGCCACCGTACACACTATGGGTTTCATGAAAATTACTGAAAAGTCCAGAAGTTCTGTTTCCTAGTTTTATTTTATACCCCGTTTCTGCTAAAAATGCTGTTTTGATGGATACCTTGCAACAAGGTGTTATCCTGCCAGGTTATTTCCCTTTTATGAACAGAGCACTCATACAACATGCCATTAACACCACAGGTAGCACAGTGGTCCCACACAGAGTTCTACAGCACTGCTCACAGCTGCCTGTCACCCTTGCAGAGCAAGGGCTCATGTCTACAGACACACGGGCACCATTTTGAAGCAGAGCACAGGTTGCCTGCTGATGAGCTGCTGCAGAATCACTACCTGTGCAGGAGAGCAGAATTTCTTCCTTGCACGAGCAGGAAGCAGAGACTGGGCAGTTTGGAGAAGACCATCATCTGAAAGGATGGTGGAAGCTGTGTGCTAGCGTGGCTGCAGGACTGTAGCAATGGTTTGACAGAAATGAGCACATCCCACATCTTACATTTCCTTTACCAACTTCTCAGGAGAAGAGGTGAGGAGAATATGCATGCAACACTTCCTGTCTCCCACCATCATTGTTTCTGTTTATAAAGTGAGCAGCAAAAGGAACATGGTCCACTTTTCGGTATTTTAATTTTCCTTCGCTCATGAGGGGAACTGTAGTAGGAGAGGAGAAAAAGTTCTGGAGAGCAGAAGAAAAGGTTTCTGATGATGTTTATGGGGTGGTAGGCAGAAGAAAAAGAAAGCCAGTGAGTCTTTTGCCAATGCTTCCCTCTGAACTCATTGCTCTCTTAATGAGACATCAGCCCCAGTGCCAGGGGTACCACTGACCATGCTGTGGCCACATTTCTTGCTGCAATATGTAATAAAAAAAGGGAGGAGGTAGGAGCAAAAATCTAATCCACCAAGATAGCCACCTGTCTGAAATCTGCAAAATTACTTGCCATTTCTCTGAATGAAATATCTTTCAAGACAAAAACTAAATCACAAGTTAAATATAACACCGCACAACAGAAAGAAGCATGTCCTGAAGTCCTCACTGAACAATTTGGTGTTAAGGTGAACTTTGCTTGCCTGAACACAACTGAGATCACTGAGACCACAGGGGTCTTGGTAATCCTGTAACTGGAAATAGGAGCAGATGAGAGAAGTGGGTTTGTGGGTTTGTTCAGATGTAGGAAGAGCAGGCTCAGGGAAGACGTTACTGTTGCCTTCAACTGCCTGAAGGCTGCTTTTAGGCAAAGGGAAGTAAAGACATCTTGGAGTTGCACAGGGGAAGGATGAGACATAATAATGCAAGTTGCAGCATGGGGTATTCCCCCAATAGATATTTGGAAAAGTGTGTTAACAATTAGTGTGGTCAAATACTGGTACAGAGGACTGGGGAGGTTAGAGGGTTTCCTTTCTTGGACATATTCAAAACTTGATTGAACAACCTCCTCTAGCTTGGCCTGCTTTAAGCAGTGGGTTGGACCAGAGACCTCTACAGGTTCCTTCCAACAGGTGTCGTTCAGTAACTCTGTGAACAGAGTATAAATCAAAGAAAAACAAAAGTTTGTCAACAGTAGTAGACAGAGTTTACAACAAATAAGTCTTTCTTGTTTAATGCCCACAAAAACCTACTGATGTACAAGGGATGCTGTGGAGAGCCCTCAATCAAGTTTTTGACTTCATAGAAATTACAGAAGCTTTTACAAGACGTCTGATACATGTTAACTTTTTTTTGTGTAGCCTTCTGAATCTCCAGTGGCATATAAAAAGTCTTTATGGTTGTTTACTCTCCATGCAGCTGGCTTATTCATAATCTCATTAGAATTTTAATATGCATTAGTTATGGAAGTTGCTTTGTGCAACATTAATGAAACAATGAGTTTTTAAGCCAACCCTTTCAGAACCAAACACCCAAGAAAGTGTTTAAGGATTCTGCCAGATTTTCTGGAAGCAGTAGCTCTGACCATCCCCATTTGCTGTGAAGAGTAGCTGGGCAGTTCATGCCTGCTTTCACACCCAGAGGTGCCCAAGAACAGATTATTAAGGATAAAGCCTGAAGCAGGAAAGGATGTGATTCTGGAAGCGAAATAGGGCAGCAAGCTGGCATCAAGAGGGAAAGATTCATGGAAAGGCATAGAAGGAGCCATAAACAAGAAAGAGGACTAAGGGCCAGACTCTGCAAATCCAGTAGAGAGGTCACGTTTCCTGCCTAAGATTTCTTTAAAAATTACTCTTGCTTTTGTTAAATTGCTCACTATTATTTATTAATATAATACCTGAGTTTTCAACATGGCCTGGAGATGAACCTGAAAGACTTTGAAACAGTCATCTGTTGTTGTATTCCTCACATCCTGGTGACACCCTAAGCTAGACAGAAAAAACAAAGTATTTTGTGTAGTTTTTGAAAGGCTTTTGTGATGATGCTATCAATTAACATTTAACTGCTGCAAAAGCCTGTGAAGGGGGCAGCATATGGACCAATATTTGGAGGACTCAGGAAAAGGTGGTACTTTCCCATTTCTTTATCTCTATTATTTTCAGAAGGTTCACTGTTTACTAGGTATGATTTGCTGATTTATAGCACAATTTGTATTTGCAGATACTCCAGTTGATCCAGGTCACTTTTGCCAGCATGCAAGTACTTGTGTGCTATGTTGGAAACAATGCTTCTTTCTTAAAAGTATTTTCTGAGATCCAGTGATCCATAGATGTGCTTCATCTTGGAAGCAGCAATTACTTTTAAACTGATTTTTGTTGTTTTCCTTTGCAGAAAGCACAAGACTCCTTGATGTCTACCTCTTCCTGTTTGATGATTTCCTCTTAATTACCAAAATTAAACGTAACAAAAAGGTAATAATGGATACAGATATACATAGTTGCAGTTGTTGTGCTTTTTTTGCCTTGGCAAATATTTTGAATTTGCTTTGGAAGACTGATATTATGATAAAAATACCAGATGACTAAACAGCAAAACGGATGGGTGATACTTCCTTATGCTAATAGCAAACCATAACACTGATTCAAAACCCCACTTCTAGGCTCAGTATGTGACAGGAACACTATGACAGGCAGAATGTACATCACAAGACCTTAATATTTTCCTTCTGCTGTTCTGATGTGCTGAATTCCTAAAGCTCAGAAAAGTTACAGAATGGCAGAAGTTTTCTAATGCTCTCTTCATGACTCAGGCCAGCAACAGCCTGTTGTAAGTGTCCTATCTTTGCCTTGATTTCCCCTAGTTTAAAACAGAAATATAATGATTATGCCTAAGATTTTTTTTTTTTAATTTATGAAAGATGGTACGGAAGGAGTTCTATAAATTATAAATATCTGTAAGTAGCCAACAAAACAAGGCACTGGATTAGGTGGAATTCCTTAACCTCCACTGGAGGAGTGCATCTAGCCAATTAAGTTTATGAAGCTGTTGTAAATTAAGGCTAAGTAGACCTGTGCTAAATCTCAATAAGTCTGATTTAAAGACTGATTTATGTTTTTTTAAAGAAGCAAGTGTTCTGCTTCTGTAGGAGGTAGACAAGGCATACAGTGAGGGTTTCTAGACCAGCAGCACCACCCCTTAGTAACTGGGGGGGCAGGAAGGAGGATATGAAGGGAGCAGGAATCCCAGGTGCCCTCAGGCAAGTCTCTTTGAGGGTTGCCCCACAACCGTGGGTTCATGAGCCTTCTGTGAAAGAGCAGCAGCAATTCTGTGTTCTGCATGTATGTGAGGGGAGAAGGACAAACACATATGCAAGGAATGGAGAAAAATCCTGCTATTAAAATAAGAGGGGAGGAAGAGGGGAAAAAAAAAGACTTCTGAACACCTTAGACTGACTGGTTTGTGTCTGTGGACTTGTATTGTGTTTCTATTGTGGTGTTTTAGTACAAAATGTGACCTTGCAGGAGAGCTCCAGGTACTGATGAGTTCTTCTGAGGTTCCTCAGGCAAAAAAGCACATTTTGTTTTTAGGGCAGTTCAGTGCCTATACTTCATGAGCAGATGGCAGAAAACCAGCTAAACAACTTAATTTTCTATTCTCAGAAATACGGGGGCTCAGACACCGGCTTCATCCCTGTCTGTACTTCCCTCACTCCTGAGCTGCAGTCCTTCATAAGAGAGGGGGGCTTTTGCACAGTCCTAGACCAGCCCATCCCACTAGACAGACTGATCCTGAAAAACATTGACCCCATCCACATCACAGGTATGTGCCCGTGTGCATCTGAACATCTTCAGAAATGCATTGGGTAGGCAGCTGTGCAAGGGGGGTGCCCACAAATCACCCCAGAGGTGCAAACACTGGTGCTGTGTTTGGCTTCACAACTCTGCTCTGACTGTCAAGTACAACCTGTTAAGACAGACACTGTGCTTGAGGTCCCCCTGCTTCTAACAATGACTTCCATGTACACACCAGACAGTCAGATACCATCCATCCATCACAAAGGAGCTGTCAATGACTTCTTTTTCACAAGCCAAGTATTTCCTTCCCCAAACTGTCCTAACATGCTCTGTCAAACTCCAGGCCTTTTCCCCAGATACACTTTCAATTCTGTACTAGTTGTGCAGAATTTTTTCAGCTGTCCCACTGCCCACCACACTGCTCTCCAGGGTGTACTCACAAGTGTGCAGCAGCAGTTCCCAAAGAGAAGGAGGAAATTTACCTTCTTCTGATGCTCCTGCTCACCTCGCCACCAGCTACTGGGAGGATGGGAATCACCCACGGTCAGGGTGGTTCTTCCTTGCTCAAAAATATCTGAAAAGTATCACCAGGGTAAACTGCCCCAATAGCATCTGCTGCTGTGTCCTTGGTTGAGCAGGGGAGGAGGAGCAGCCTCCACAGAGACTGACCAGCCTTGCCCTGCCAAAGCAATGACCCTGAAGTAAAAAAATCAGAGCTTGGGTGAAGGAGCAGCTGCAAAAAATCAGTCCTCCTGTTGCTCTGAGATGCTTACACAGTCTTTCACACACCTCAGAATAACTCTGCCCAGATCTCAGAAGCTTCCTATATCAAAGAGAAGTAAAAGAAAGGCAAATCTCCAGGCTCCACAGTCTGTCAGACAGCCTAATCCTAAAGACTGGGAAGAAAAGCTTAGGGAGCTAGAGCGCTCAGTAGGAAAGCAATAGATGTGGAAAATAAACTTAGAGCCCATGAAATTTGTGATAACCCTGAAATATATTCACCCAGAGTAATTAGCATTCAGCATCGATGCTGATGGGAAATAAAGGTCAGCAACAAAATGCAAATGACTGAAGATGAGATAAGAGGATAAACACAGAGAAGAATAACCTTTTTTTAAACATACTCCAGGCACTGCCTGTCTGCCTAATGAGTCTCCCTACCAACCCAGCAGAAATGAAGCAAAGATGGTGGTCATCTCTCACCCATGGGGTAGAAGGGAAGGCAGCCCCAAGCTCTTGCCTAAGCCCAGACCAAGCACAACACGGACAGCTTCTGGGTGCTGGAGAGGGCAGTGCAGGCACTCCCCTCTTTGCACACACAGATTAGGGCATAAAAGCCATAATGGAGGTGGGAGTAAGATTTTTTGATTCTTATTTTTCCTAGCCAGCATTTGTTAGATTCAGAGATTTCTAACCAAGTTCCTTCTTATCCCCATGACCCAGACACAGCCAGAACAAAGTTGCCTGCTGCATCCCAACCCCTCTGCTGGCCACTGGGTACAGCTCTTCCCTAAATACTGGACCTCATTGCCTGTTGCCTCTCCCCTCCCCCAACATATTCTTACCAGCTTTATTACAGCTGTAGCTGTGTCAGTCTTCATTACTTACCTGTAGTCTTGTAGCACCTTGGAAGTCCCATCCCAATACAACACCCCTTGGAGCGGGGTACAATAAAAATAGTGAGGAAAATTGCAAGAGGGAGCCTGCAGCTCAGATTTCCAACATTTTGAGTAAAACAACGAGCAGAACATCCAATGTCAAATTTTCCTTTATATGAAAAAAAAAAAAAAAAGAAAGGATCAAATATTGTCAGGAATAGGTGACATTGGGCAATGCTGCCAATTTATTTGCAGTCTCAATGAGACTTCTAACACAGGTGGCAGTAAAAAAAAATCAGTTAAATTCTCAGAAAGGAGAGCATGTGACTTGGGTATATCCATTGTCTCTATCAAAAAAGGAACCCTGATTATTTGATCTGACAAGTACTTCTGCATCCATTAGTCTGCTGTGGGTTGATCTCACTTTGGCAAGAAACACACCTCAATAAAAACACCAGAAAAAATTGCAGTATTGTAGAAATACCCTTTTGGCAGCAAGCAGGAAGCTGATAATTATGCAAGATAATTCTAGCCCAAAGCCTGCTACATATAAGTAAAGGGATCAGAGGTACAGTGGTGTGCTCATAACACTGAGAAACTACCCTAAAGGCAGAACTCTCTGTGAATGCCAGAACATTGTAGAAGAGATGTAACTTCAAACGTAATAGCAGGAATCCATCTTTGAAGATCATAAGCAGCAACATTCTTTCTGATTAGGAAATTGCTTCCCTTCTAACATTCTGCTCTGTATTTAAGTCTTTGCAATTTCTTATTATTGCTTCATTTATCATGCTTTACACTAAGTTTGAAGGGGACAGACCCACTGTTGGGATATATTGCTATATCACACTGGTAACCTTTACAGCCACAAAATTTCTTTTGAAAAACATTACTGAGAGCCTGATGCTGACCATTGCCTAGAAAAATCATTTTTAGGACTGCAAATTGTGTTTCCTGTTTACCACAGCCAGACATCAGGCATGAGTTCTGAAACACACCACCCTTGCTGCTATAAATTTTTGCTGCTGATTTGCCAAAATAACTTAACCAGTCAGTGCTCCACTTTCCTCTTCTATAAAACTAGGATTATAGGACAATTTATCTTCCAGGAACAATTTGAGGTCTGACTGTAGAGCTCTTGGAAATGCCTGGACAAGAAGCATTAGATATCAGCAAGATACTCTGCATAATACAAGGCTTCAGAGGAAAACATATGAACTAGATAAGGTTATCAAAAAGATATGGCAACCATAGGAGACTCAGAAAAATGCTGCCTTGTGTTGGCAGCTCAAGATCCACTCTTTCAAGTGGGCTCTACTTGGAGCCAGCATTCACAGGGAAGAAATCCCACACCTCACTTGCCTTTCCTTCATCTACAGCACTGTCAATTCCAGCTGAAAAAAAAAATAAAACCTCACCATAATACTCAAGCATAACAGGTTTCTGTGCTCCTCCTCCCTGCTACTGCTACTACCAGCCCACCCAAGCACTCCTGCTGCCTGCCACAGGATTTTAGCTGCCTGAAGATGCTTTCCCCTCCTCTTCCCCCAAGCTCGCTTCACCCCTTGACCCAGGACACATGGCACTGGTGCTGATTTGTCCCCTTGCAGGGAAACCAGTTACATGCTGCCCAAAGTCACAAGCAAGACCCAGGAGACCCAGGAGATGGTGCTGATAACCTCTCCTGAAGAAGTCTGGTGGGAAGAGGAGGGCTGCTGACAACATGCATCCTAGGGATTTTGACTTCAGTTATGGTTTAGTTAAATGGAAAATTCTCTTATTTATCCTCATCTAGAATCAGCTCCACAATGATAAAGTAATTAAGAATTTTATAAAAGTCAAGAAAAATTAAACATTGTTATTTTTGAAATAACAACACTTCCTGCACAACAAAACCCAAACTCTACCAGGGTGTATTGCCCAATTAAGAATCTGAAAAGATTATTACATCTATCATTTCTTCATTCATAATCAGAAAATGTAACACAAAATTGGACTGACAGCTGAATCAGGGAACTGATGTAATTTCTTTTATATTTTTCCACAGTTTTCAGCCTGAGAAATGCTTTCCTAATACAGCAGGAAAATAGGTATCGTCAGTCCATAGCAATCTTCTTGCTACAAGCTCAGACAGAGACTGCCAAGGTGAGTAACACACTATTTTTTTTTCTTCTCCAATTATACAATTACACTTTCCCTAAGGGAGGATTGTAGCCTAAAAGCAGTCATACTGTGGTAAGACTTATGGCAGTAGTGACATTTAAGCTAAACCAAACAAAAACAAAGTAACACCCCAGTGCTCTTGCTCACACATTTCTAGCAGAATTTTGCTGTTGAATGTGTACCAACTTCACATCAGGGTTGATATAGCAGTTGCATTCTTGTTGGAAAACATTATCATTGCTTATTGCTTAAAAAAACCCAAAAAACCAAAAAAAAACCACCAAAACCCAAAAAACCTTCAACAAACAAAAAAACAAAAAACCCAAACAAAACCAAAAAACCCAAAAACAAAAGAAAAAAACACCATTGCATGTGTCACAAAAAGGAAGATGGTCAGCTCCTCCAGAGAGGTACAAAACAACCCCTAAGCCCCGGAACTCATATGCAGTAGTACTCAGATCAGAAAACTTTATCATGCTCATAGATGCATGACACACACCCTGCAATTTCAGACTGAACAGATGGCATGATTAATTCCACTGTTATATAAATTTACCCCTCATTTCCACATCACATTTCTAGTAACAGCACCATATGTAACATTACAAAGCATGTTAGGCACTCCACAGAAGTATTTTTTTCTCCTGTTAGTTGAATTTCATTCTCCAATATCTAATGGACAGAAAACTGACTACAACTAATATTAATCCTTAAAAGTAAACAGACTTTTTCAGGCAAAAGCAATAAGTGAATTCTTTCCATTTCGAAGTCAGTAACTGGTATTCAGAATACGTATCTATTTTAGGCATTTGCTCAAGAAGTCACTACCATCTCCTGTTATTGTACTATTACCTTTCTTTCCAAAGCTGCTTTCAGACCAGGTAGCTACCATCTTCTCAGTGTCTCTCAAGTCCAGTTTATGAAAGGAGAGAACCTTGCAGCAAAAGGTTCTTTTCACTTGGATGTGGTGGTAGTGTTGTATTTTGTTGACTTTGGGTGCTCCAAGCCCTAGGAAAGGTAGACTTTCTAGCAACTGCTGAATGAAGTGAGCTACCTTATTTTCACCTCCCAAGAAGCTCAATCTCATCATGATCAGTATGTTTTTTTTAAAAAAAAATATGCTAGCAAAGATGAGCTTATGGGTTTAGCTGAGGTGATTCCACAAGGTAGAAAGGAAGATGATCTAGAGAAGACTGATAGGTGAGGATTGTCAGACCAGTGCCTGGAGCTAACTAAGCTATATTAAAATGGAGACAGCAAATTGAATGAAGCTGTACATGCCGTATGCCCATCTACTTATGCCAAGTGAAGAGCTCTTGGCCTTTTCCATCTCCTTTGTGAGGCCTCAGTTCCCACTGTCCACCCAGCTCCCCCTGTCCACCCACCTCTCACTGACATACTCTGCTCTACCAGCAGCACAGGGAACTCAAACCATAGAATCATAGAATCATCAAGGTTGGAAAAGACCTCTAGGATCAAGTCCAACCATCAACCCAACACTGCCAAGTCAATTAAACCATGTCCTGATGATGTCCATAACGATTCCCTTGCCCTGCTCCCACCTGACTCTCAGAGACCAAATACTCAGCAGACAGATGAAAACACAGACCTGAAATACACTTCTGGTTCTCATCCTGCCCAGACCACTGCCCTCTCTCCTCTCCTCCCCTCCCCTCCTCTCTTCTTCTCTCCTTTCTCTTCTCCTCTCCTCTCCTCTCCTCTCCTCTCTTCTCCTCTCCTCTCCTCTCCTCTTCCTCTCCTCTCCCTACCTCTCCTTTCTCTACCTCTTACCTCCTCTCAGCCCTAAGCCTTGAAAAGCTCCACAGTTCAAATCCTGCCTCCCCTGGGTTCACTGCTGCCTGGCAAACCCCTGGGTCACCACAACCACCACTGATCATCAGGCCTTCCTCCAACAGCCTCATTGCCCCATGCCGGAGCCAGGCACTGTGTCCTGCCAGGCACACACAGCCTGTGCACCCACCAGACTCTGCTCACCTCCACTGCTGGGACTCCCTAGACCCACAGATCATGCCATTTCTCACTCCTGCTTTCTGTTTTTCCAAGATATGTGCTTAACTTGCTCAGGGTGTCATCACACACAAGAAACAACCAAGCCAGATAATAACAGAATCTGTGAATCCCAGTGTAGCATGAAGTAGCACAGGCTGCCCCTTCTCAGGTGTTTCTACACTCAGCGTTTCTGCATGGTTTACAGCGGGGAGTGCAGCCTCTGACCAGGCAAAATAAAAATGAGACCTGGAGCTCACATTGCTGCCAACTAATCTGGAACATCTAATCACAGCAATTCAGAGACAGCTCAGCTTCTCTGACCCAGACCAGCTGGAGTAGTGAAGAGAGAAGGAAGTTGTGCATTTCAAATGCATCTCTCCATAGCTGGATGACAGCAGATACAGATCTGAATGCTGTCAGCGTGATGCTAGAAACAGAAATTCACGTGTCAGTACACATCTGAGAAGGGGCCAGAACTTGTGATGCTGATAGCACTGAAGCCGTCTTAATCAGAGAAAAAGGGAGCCCAGCTGTAGGGAGAGGATTAAATTTTAAAATATTATACAAGAAACCCCCCCCACAACAGGTGAAATAATAGTCTGCAGCAAACTACACCATTTCAAGCAAACAGAGCATTAAAATACTACCTTCCAACCAGAAAGGAAACCTTCACTGGGAATTGCTGGCCCCAGACACAGACTCCAGTGGTATGAAGCGGCCTGGGCAACTGGGAGAGGATTAGTTCTGGGAGAATGAATGTTCACTTCAGGAATTATGACTATTGGTATGGAAAAACACCAAATAAAACTAAAGGCTCTGAGTGTATCTGAGTTAATGGAACGTTTTTCAATTGTTTTGGCTTAGAAATTAATTTTTCCTGTTACAGAAAACATGGATGTCACAGATAGAAACGGCCATCGCGAATTACACCACGCGACAGAAAAACAAGGAAAGCACTGCTTTCTGCTTCCCAGCTGAATCCTCTGAAATTTAATAATGTTGGCACCAACAGATCCAGAAGATGACTGCCATGATAACAGCCACACCTCTCTTGGTTTGAGCCTTGCCGATAACAAAGGACCAAGCAGCCGCTCACTCCCTGCCCCCATTAGGGGATGGAGAGGAGGAAACCCACCTAGAACCTCGTGGGTCAAGACAAGGGCTGTGAGGGTTTCACTCACCAATTACTCTCCTGGGCAAAACAGCCTCAACTTGGGGGAAAAGTCAATTTGATTTAGCATTAATCAAATCACAACAGGACAAAGAGAAAACACCAAAAAGAGATTAAATACTTTTCCCCACCCCCCACTTCTTCCCTAGCCCAGAGCACTTTGTTCTCGGTCTCTCTACCTCCTCCCCCCAGTGGCACAGGTGACAGGGAGTGGGGTTTACAGTCCAGATGTCACAGGCTGTTCTCTGCCGCTCCTTCCAGTTCAGGGAGAAGGATTCCTCACAGTCTTTCCCTACTACAACGTGGGTTGTAGTATGACAGAAAGTCCTTCACGAACCCCTCCAACGTGAGTCCCTCCTGCCAGGCACAGTCCCTCAGGAGCAAACTGCTCCAGTGCAGATATCCCACAGAGCCAGGGACTGCTTGGGGAACAGTCCCCTCCATGTCTGCAGCTCCACAAAATCTGCTCCGGGATCCTCCACAGGCTGCAGGTCCACAACTGCTCCAATAGGATCCTTCATGGTGGCAGCTCCACAGCATCTGCTCCGCCGTGGTCCTTCAGGGTCTGCTCCACCACGATTCTCCATGGGTGCAGGGGACACCCTGGGATTAGAGAAAAGTCTCCGGTCAGGCACCTTCCCCTTCTGCTTCCTCACTGGCCTCGGTTTCTCCAGCAGTGCTCTCTGGTGATGTTCTCTCTTCTGGTGGTGTCCTCTCTCCACGTGTTGCTTTCTCCTCACCTCCCCCTTCTCCTCCGCTCTTGACTACGGTGTGTAATTTTACTTTCTTGTAAATGTTAATGGCAGAGGTGCAACTTTTTTTTTCACTGATGGCCTAAGGTGGGAGGGGCATTTTAGAGCGGGGAGAGCTACTTACATGAGCCACCTCCCTGGGGAGCCCTTTCCTGCGACCATTATCGGCACCGTATCGCCTCAAAACATGACCTTATGTTTCTGATGCTAAAAGACTTCTGGCTTGTTGAGACAGAAGTGGTAAGTTCTGACCACAGGATATAGGAACAAACTGGAAGGGGAAAATGAGCCAAGTAACAAATTTAGCACTTCGTAGCAGGGAAGGCTCTTGCCACCCAGGGAAGTTTTAATTATGCTTGTTTTTACTTAGAAAGCAGTACAAGGGAAAAACCGGCATTGGGAAGGAAAGCTTATTCACAAAAAAAAAAAAAAATTAAAAAAATTAAAAAAAAAAAAATTAAAAAAAATTAAAAAATAAAAATTAAAAAATTAAAAAATAAAAAAATTTAAAAATAAAGAAAATAAAAATAAAAAAATAAAAAATAAAAAATAAAAATTTTAAAAATAAAAAAATAAAAATTAAAAATAAAAAATTTTAAAAATAAAAAAAATTTAAAAAATAAAAAAAAAAAAATCTGGGTTATTTCAAGATCATGCAAACTGTATTAATAAATTTCACAAAATTGTACAGCCACAGCTCCCTATAGTTATGCCTCCCTACCTACTAAACTATAATATATCAAGAGGGGTTTTGGCATTAACATTGAACTTGTGGAGGCAGATCAGCAAAAGTATGTGTTATGTTGACACATTAATTTTTAAAACGAGATGAAGTTTTTTTTAGAAAGGTCATAATTACACATAGCTTTCATTAATCTAGAGATGCCACAGAATATATAAACAGAAATGCAATGGTGCCATGCTTTACTTTTACCTTAAATTTTTCACCACTTCATTAACAACAGATCTGTCGGTTTTTACAGCCATTGCAGCCTTTAGAGTTCAAGTCTTCTTCACAAGCTTGAGCGCTTTGTTTGCAATAAACCATTCAAAGCTTCACTGCTGTCCTAGACCTGTGGTCCACATAGCATGTGTGCCCATTACTTCTTTCCCCCTTCTTTTTGAGGTACTGCTGGAGACCTGCTGGAGACCTGCAATGTTTTACACAGCTTTCACACAGGTTACTACCACAGGGGGGGGGTGCTCTCACCAGGTTAGCCTTGACTAACTCCCTGAGATTGGCCATAGTCAAGAGAGGAACAGAGAGGCTTCCCTAAAGCCACACTCAGGTGACTCTGTCACTTCTCCCACTTGCTGCATCCAACCAGCTAGTCTCTCTCTGCAGAAAAGTTAGCCCTTAAATATCCCTTCAGCATCAGAAGTGGCTGAACAGAGAAGCCACACAGATGAGTCCTGTGCTGAAGAACACCACTCCAATTATTTGCATTATTCATGGCAAAGTCATTATTCACTTCACAGTCACCTCTGCTCCAGAATCAAATCAGTCACAGGTTCAGGTGTTGCCCCTAACCCTGTTCCTCCTCAGTTCCACCTGTCAGGATGCCTTGGTACATCTCCACTCAAGCTGGATCACCTGTAAATTTAAGCTGTGGTTTGGAGGCTGTGTATATATGCATATACACGTGTACTTACCTGATCAGCACCCTCCAGATGCAGTACCCATTCCTGCTCTTCCTCTCTATGCCTGCAACAACAAGGTTTTTGTCACAGCCTCCTGGAAAAGGAAACCACCAAGGCCCCACGCCAAGTGGTGAACGTGTAAAGGCAGATGAGCAGAACAAGAGCTGAGACAGGACACAAGCTGCAACCCCTTGGTCAGAACTTGGCTTACAGAGCTGTGCTCCACCTCCCCAATCCCAGGCTCAGCTGCACCCTGCCTCACACCCTTCCCCTTCCACCCTGGTGCCCCACCAGAACCCCACAGGATCTTGAAACCGATGCTGCTAAGACAGAAAGGTATCTCAAGCCCAGAGAAGTCACACCTGGCAGTCTAAGCTCTGTGCTTTGTGTGCTAGTAGAAGGGAGGAGGCATTTTATTCCTCTGCATAGTTTTTGAAGGAATGATCTTAAGCCGGGCCTGTCCAGTAAGCCTGTCCATTTACCAGACAACTAAGCAGTCACAGAGGTTCAGTATTTGCTGGAAGCTTGCACATCTCCAAGAAGTATACCCTGGGGGAAGGAAATAATCACACAGAGGCTGTCTGTAGGAAGGCATAAGCTCAACAGGCTCCTCTGTAGTCTGGAGACAAAGACAGCTCAGAAAGCAATTGAGTCAAGAATCAGCTTCCCAACTTAAATTCCCCTTCAGGACATGTCTTCTCTCTCTTTCCACTGTGTACACTCAGAGCCCCTAGGAAGTTCTGCTACAATATCTGAACAGTGTTCTGTGAAGGCCTCTACAATTCAGTAACAGCTTTATCACAAGCCTGATCTCACACACCTCTCTGCAACATTGTTCCACCCTGAAAGGTTTCAATCTCACAAGCAGACCCTTCCTTAGTCTAAAAAACTGAGTGTAATTGCTGAGTCTCCCAGTTATACCAATTATCCAGCAGCATTGAATGTGATGTCTGAACACAGGCAGTGACAGTAAGACTTCAACTGATTGGGGGATACCCAGCAGCCTCGTGCAGTTATTGGGAATGGAAATTTAACTTGTGAAAAAAAGAGATTTGAAAAAAATGTCATTAGCACTACCCTGCTCAGGAACATGAAAGTTTTTGTTGCAGCTCCTGACAAGTCTAAGAAAGTGGAGCATTTAGCTTGCCCTTAGACATGTGGTTTCCCAGCAGTTCATTTGTAGGATGACATATCCCTCATTTCTACGTAGCTTTGCTGTCTGAAGTGAGGCAAAGTAGTTTTGAATGACAGAACTGGTCTACTAGAAAGATTATTTTTTTTTTTACTATTTTTTTTTAATTGTCATTAATCATTCCTTTAACAGGTTAGAAAACAAAAGTGACATTTCAGTAACATTTAATCATAGTTTATACAGAGCCAGTTGATGTATGGTGTCATTTTCTCATCCAAATCCACAGCCACCTTCCAAATCGCAGAGTTTAGGAACTGCAGTGCACACTGGACTAAATTCTTTCACGATGTAAGGCACAACTACGTGATCACAAGTAGTAAACACAGACACTGAAAAGAGAACTTAAGAGAACTGAACTTCAGTTAAAAAGAAACAAAACCAAAATTCACTCATGCAAAAATCTACCTACACCTACCAAGATGGTATGATCCAGTTTAAAAGAAGTGCAGTACTGTGTAGGTAAAATTTCAACATAAGGCTTGTATAGTACACTACCTCTAAATACTGGATAAGAACTTAAAACTGTGTCCATGTATATTTTATACAATTATACAGAAATTATGTTGTATGTGCAATATTCACATCTGCAGGAAACTGATCATCAAAATTCAAAAAGGATGCAAAGAAGACAATTTAATTTGTGGAACGCACCCTTTACAGAATTACCCTTTACCATTCATCGAGTCCACATATTGAGTACTGAAGGAAAGAAAAAGAGGACTAAATTAATGGTACATTTGGTGGAGGAGGTTATCTATAGCCAAATGACAAAGCTGCATGTAAAATTGTTTTCACCCAGCATACCATGATTATGAAAGCTTGGGGTTTTGACTCCTTTCCTCTCCAGCAGCTAAGAGCTTGCACAATTTAAACTACAGAAGGTAGAATACAAAAGAGTTTGCAATAACTTGAAACTACTGGATACTTTCAAACACATGAATAACAAATAGACCTAACTTTTTTCCCTTTTGGTGCTAAACTTCTGCAGTTTTGGCATTCACTATAATTGCAACATAACATGACAGTGAGCAAACCTTATAAAACTCACCTAATGTTTGAATTTCAGGCTGAGAGGTAGTTTAAATGAAATCTCACATAACAACATCAAATGGTGGGGTTTTATGATTTTTTTTGTTTGTTTTTTTGTGGGTTTTTTTGTGGTTTTTTTTTTGTGTAGTTCTTTTTTTCTTCTTTTATTACAAAAGTGACAAATACTATACAAGCAGCATTTTGGACACATTACTATAAAAAGTTCTGGTATTTGCTAACCCAGGGAGATATTCTTTCAAACATTCTTTTGGGCCAGGAATCAAGCTTTAGCATGATACAAGGGAGTACTTAGCCATCAAGACAACAGCAGGAGCCTGGACCTGCCAGCACTGGCCTGTTGACATGTAACAACAAACACTCTTTCCCAGCCCTCTTTACTCAAAAAAGGCAAGAAATACAGATGATTCTGTTTCTACTTTAGGTCACAGCGAGAGGAAAACTTGGAAAACCCACCTACCAGGCTTCTGCTTTCATTGTAACCTTGATCCAGAAGGGTTAGCAAGGCTTCAGTAATCTTCAAATGCACAGATACTCCTTGTATCTGCTGCACAGTGAGTGCATAGTACGTGGTGAGCTACAGGCAAAAGGCAGAGTTTATAACATTAACTAGTACCTATCCTCTTCACTATTGTGGTCTTAAGTGGCATCTAATTTTCTCTCTAAAGATGCAGATCTCTTTATTCAGTGACCCTTAAAAAAATAAAAAATAAAAAATGCCCCCAAGACAGGTTTTGTGGCAGGACTTTACTATCCAATTATTGCTAGTTTTGAGAAGTACACCATTTCATGCTTTTGGAGAGGGTGTGTTTGGATGATAATTAACTTATCTTAGAAGTCATGCTGAGGTCAAGACTTCAACAATTAAGAACTGGATGAACTGGCAAGACCTTTGAAAATATATAAAATTCACACTTCCTCTTCTTATAATCTTAAAATGAAGCTTGATAAAGACATCATGTGTGTGACTACATGCTTTTTGTTGTTATATGCCCTCTAAGGTGATGTTGGTTTTTTTGGTACAAAGGAATTATGCATCCAATTCTCTTTACACAGCAAGGGGCCAAATGTAATACACTGAAGAGTCCAGCTGAAGACAAACCTTCCATCCATTGATTACAGCATATATGTACAATGCCAACAATTCCATTCCACTTCCTGTAGATTATATCCAGTTAGGCAGTGAAAAGTGCACAGTGCAACTAATAGTGTTGTTTCCCAATCCTTCCAAAAATATGAGTGGGAGAAGCAGAACTTGGAGGAGCAATTTATTAGTTTCCACATATTCAAACCATGTTATCATTCTTCTTGGCATAGTTTATATTCTGTTTGAACTTAAGCTCTAGTAGTTTTCTGTCTGCTACTGAGCACTGGTCATAATTTTTTTAAGTTTTGTAACATGCATTTGTTCCCATTTAACTGGTATTTAACAATTCAGGAAATTACTTGAGTTTTCCAGGTCCTTTCTTTAGGAATGTCATTTCTCTTACATCTAGCATGAGAGATTCAGTTGTTCATGCTAATGTAATACAAGCACAGCAAGATTACTTCTGTAAGTAATGCTTCTGCTCCCAAGCTCTTGCTTCACTAGGAAAGCTTTTCCAGTGAGGATTCACAAGTAATCCTAATCGTCCCCAAACCAACAAAAATAGTTATTTGTTGTTCTCATGTACCTTACACACCATACTCCATAGCAACGTGGTTACTTGACACCTTCCAAAACCAGAGAAAAAAAAACACACACTGTACCCTAGAGCCTTGGACTCTTGTGCCAGAGAGTGAAGCCAACTGAAAAACGAGATCCCTCCAAACCTCTTGCCTTTGTTGGAAGCTGCAGCAGAAAATTCCTTTTGTTTCTTCATCTGCAGACAGCAACATTTCCTACTGTGACTCATTAATTTTATCCTCTTTGTTCAACCTTTGCAGAAAGGGGAACATTACTGGAGGGAAGGAATACATGGGGAGAAGAAATAACAGTGAAGCACAGCCAACTAAGATCAAAAGCCTGACACTGACCTCTGCAACACTACCTGCTTCCAGAGACACTGTAGGACAGAAATAAAAAAATACGTGGAGCAGAACAGTAGAATTAGGCATTTTGGATGCAGTAACCTGAGTGGTTGTGGCTGTCTGACTGGGAAGAGAGGTGATGTCTCCAGGATGATGTCTCCACCTTTGCCAAGATTATTCTTCATGACTTTTCCAATGGCCTCCATAGCTTGTCTTAGCCCATGCAGGCTCTGCTCCCCCAGCAATTCTGAGTGTGGATGGAGTGCTCCTGCACAGGGGACAGTTTCAGGAACAAACCCTGCATTTCCCTGTCCTATTCCTGATGCCATGGTTATGGCCAGTAATCAAAGGCAGCTTGAGGACCCCACACACCTACTGGTTCGAGTGCTCCTTTTTCCCTTATTACAACCTCTTGCTCTATAGTGGCCTCAGTGAATCAAAGCAATCCAGCTCTTGCTAGAGTCTGTTAAAACACATCACTGTGCATCCTCTGGTTCCAAGGCTCTAGTCTCTTCTGCTATTTTATTAGTTTTTCTCTTTGTTTCTGTGTTTGCAGTATAAGAAATCGGTGCGTAAAACTATTTCATCTGGAATCCTTTAATTCAGCATGGTAAAAGTTACCATGCTTTTTACTAGGTTTTCCTATTATTTATATTTTTAAGCAGTGCAACAAAAAGCCATCATTCCTACTGACAACATGCCCATCAAAACAGTCAGACTCTGCCAGCAGATTTATAAATACAAATTTTCATGTTCCAGTTTCCTTTATCACAGGTCATCGGACTGAGCTTGAGAACAATTTCCAACCTGGCAGTGAGGCCCAGAGCATTACAAGATCTATTATAACATCAACTGGTCAACAAATACAGGCCACTACAAAGAATCATAAGCACAAAAGGAGGAGTATAAATAGATTTATCAACGGAGTCGTAACTATACTCCACTGAAAAGCTGTAGAAATCCTGGACTATTACTGCAGACTTAAAGCTCAGGCTTGAAGGCTTCTACCCCGTCACTGCTCCTCCAGATTTTAACAGCCCTTCTTTCTACAAATGCATATTTGAGAAGCACTTCCACCCCCTCAGAAAATTCATCATTTAAACTGATCAGCAAAAAAGCAACCTTCAGAAACCAGGCTGGTTTTGCCCCTTTAGTTGAAGTTCACACACTCTCATTTTAAAAGCAAAATGCCTGAACACAAGTGAGTCTTTTAACCATTTTCCTAGCTGTCCCTAAAAGACTTCCATCTTCCTCTGCCTCATGCATTTTGTCCTTGTGCAGTTGTGGGAAGCTTCTCTCTTCCCTCACAAAATCCCTTGGGCTCTTCATGGTCATCCTTCACCCTCCTTGTGGGAGCAGCACAAGGCTCTGTGTGTGACAACAGGGCAAGGCAGACCTAGGCTAGAGCATGACTGTCACATCTTGATATCTTCCACATTTCTGAAGTCACATGTAAGACAAAGAAAGGCTCGAAAGCAAACTCTTCAGATTCTATCAATAAATAAATAAGCAAGAAAAAAAAATTCCCAGAGGTAGAGATTCTGTTCATATTTTCTGTTCAAAAGACTCTTATGCCAAACAGTTAGACTGACAAGGAGAAACAGCGAGTTCAGAGGCTCTGTGCATGGGGAACCATTGCAGCAATTGTTTCTTTTGAGCAAGCAACTCTTTAATTTCAAACCAGAAAAGCAGGCCAGTATTTCACATAAACCATGGCTGTATCCCAAATGCTTTTACAGCCAGAAGAACGAGTTACATAATTCAGCTGACTTTTGGGAAATAAGAATTTCATTTCAAGAAAACTCCTTCAGGAGAACTCCTTACAGCTGCAAATGTAGAACTAGACAGGTAAGGAATATGAAACACATGGATCACTACTTCTGGAGAAGAGGGATTAGAAAGTTTTTTTCACTTGAGAATTAATTAGGACTAGATCTTTTTCATCAAAGAGACTCTTCTTCATTCACATACAGAGCAGTAAAGATGAAAGCAAACAAACCTGCCTAACGATGGCTAAGCTTCCATCACTGTGACAGACCTTGATTCTTTATCTCAGGCAAGAAGCAGAGGAATTCAGGATACAGTCCTTTCTCTAAACAGCTGGCAAAATGTGGCAAGATGTAGAAGGGCTTGGGGTGTGGGGAATTTATTAGGTTATTTAAAATAAAGGATCCCTAAACATCAGAAGGCATAACCGCCACTCAGAAGAAATAATCTTAATGGTTTTCAACTACCAGACATAAAGAGAAAGAAGTCAGAGACAGACAGGCAAGAATGAACAGCCATAAACAAAATAAGAGCAAAAAAAAAAAAAGTTTGGATCCTACATGAATTCTACAAGAAACCTCTGTTGCAAGTCCAGAAAAAGAAAATACTGGTAAGTATCTAAAGACATATATATTGGTCTCTTATTTAGAGCTGTCTGGCTTACAACCAAGCCAGTAGCATAAGATTCACACCACCATTCTGAGCAGACTAAATCATCTAACTACCTAACATTTAAGACCTTCCAGTAATGGGGGTCAGGTAGAGCAACAGAAAAAAAATGGGGCTGGATGTAGAAAGAGTTCAGCTTCTTCCACAAAAAGCAGAGGGGAAGGACAGAAAAAAAGTTCAGATAAACTGCAGCAGGCTCACAAAAGAGTTCTTCTTCGTAGAATACCTAGCATGGAAGGTCTGGATGTTCCTTAGAACCACCTCTCAAGGCTTCCAGGGTATGAGCAGGGGAGGGGGAGAGATGCACTACAGGTATTGCCAGTATTTTTTTGTTTGATTTTTAAAACCCACATATAAGGGCTTCTGGAATATTAAAATCCATCAGCCAAATATGTAAAAGTGAAATAAATCAATATGGGATGCAATATTGTAATGCATCATGTAACATTCCTACAATGCCAGCTAAAATTTCTCTCATCATTTGTTGATACATGCTCTCTCTCAGACACACACAAACTATACAGTACAGTAGGTGTAGAGACGTTCCAACATCCAAGTGCTGTAGAGCTGGATAAGGACTTGGGTGTTGATAATACAGGTTCTAAGTGGGCAAATAAGAGTTGGAATCAAATCCAGCCATTACCCTTACTGTGGAGTTGGAACTTTAGAGAGAAAACTCCAAGAACCAGAGAGATAAAAAGAAAACAAAATCACAAGAGGTTATAAAGAACATCAGATACGCAGTCAAATGCAACAGTTAGTTATGCTTTTACAGCAACATTTGATACATAAAATCCTCACAAGTTTTTGCATCTCTTTTTCATTGAAGGAAACAAGAATAAACTGCAATATCACATAAGTGTGTTTTTCTTGAACAAAAAAATAAAAGATAAAAAAATACATTGTTACTCCTCTGTTTAAACTTTATTTACAAATAACTGGGTATTTCTAATCTAGACATAGAAGCTCTTTCCAGGATAAATGGCAATAAGCTATGGATGATCTGAGCCCATGTCTCACAAAAAATACAATAGTTTTACTTGGTATCAATAAACATTTTAAAATATACTAAATTTTGCCAAGTATTACAATCATTGTCCAAACTGAATAGTAGTCTGAGTGCTGAACGAAGTGCATCAACAGAAATTACAAATTTTAGCATAACGTTTCTTTGTCACTCACGATAGGCAGCTATCCTTGCAAGTCATTAAAGCAAGTATCACAGACTCGGACAGGCTTCTTAGAAGAAGGAGTTAAGGCATTCTTTGCTGAGCACTCAGCACAGAAGATATTTCCACACTGTCTACAGTGATGCTGCAGAAGAACAGAAACATACAAGTTGAACATCAGTGACAGCGCACGAATCACTAATACAGTATCAGTATTACCTCAAGTCAACTCCCATGTTTCAGAAGTTAGGTAGAATTTTGAATTTAAATAGTAGTTATATAGCACACGGTGTGGAAATAAATGTTTTCCAAATGGTAGAGGAGGAATATATTCATAAGCACTTCACTGAACTGGGTGACTTTACCAGTTTCAGATATGAACTGGCTGAAGTTCATCCTCCTCTTGAACTTGTTCCAGTCACATAAAACATGTTCTTCTTACATGTAACTATCTGCTTTCACACTGAGAGGCATCCTTGGATGAAAAGAACCAGCAGCCTTTGTTCAAAGACTGACAATAGAACATCACTAAAGTAGTGCATGAGAGGAAGCACTAAGAACAAGTCACAAATGAACCCCATGGGCATCCCTCCTGCCTAGTAATGTGTTGGAGGCATGGTAATCTCTGGATGAAGGGCAGATCCTTCCATTTGGGGTATCCTAACATCTTAACTGATCACAACTATTTTTACAAAGGTCTGACTACAGACCTAAAACACGTTCCAGCTGTTTCTTCTGAACCGTGTCTAGTTAAGTGCTTAGAAATAAATAGTCACAAAGCACTTGGATCATGCTGATGCTTCATATTTTCATACATATGTAATTTCAGCAAATCTGCATTCCCTTCATACTGTATACCCAGTTTGGTTACAAATACTTTTATTGAAAATGCTCCTACAACAGTGTGATTTTGCTTGCTCACTTAGGGGATTAAACTATTTTAATACTGTTCATTAACTGATGCTGTTAAAATGGCACAAGAATCATGAATAAAGTAAGTTTCATAAACTTCATTTTTAATATTTAAGGCATTGCAAGCCATAACTGTATTCTGAGATGTCCTGAGTATCACAACACTACTAAGGTAATTTTCTGAATGTAACTCATACGGGAGTTTGAAAGCAACAGAGAAAGAAAGTCCCCACACTTACTGTACAAATAATACCTACCCTTCTCACTGTCACTGAAAAGCCCTTCCCACAGGCCATACAATTCTGTACCTCATTGTCTTCTGCCCACTTCCTGTTGAGAGCTTGGGTGTGTTTGATCTAAAAAGAAGACATTGAAAAGCAGGTTTTGGGGGTTTCGTTGTTTGTTGGTTTGGGGTTTTTTTTAATCCATTTCTAATTCCTACCTCTATTTTCATTACACACACTATCCAGATATAAAAGCACCAATTCTGCCACAACACTGAGAGCTTGTATTTTTTCAGAGATAAAAATCTTCCAAGTTCAAAACTATGATCAAATTTAAGAACCCACAGACAGCAATATAGCCCTTGCACTCCACAGGCATAACACCTTAGTCACTCTACAAAGGTATCCCACCAACAATCTGACACAAACTTGAAAATTCTTTAGAGCTCCCACAGAGAGAATCAGCAAGTTTAATCACATCAAATCAAATTATACCTGTAATGACTGGTTTTCTCGGCCAAGTTCCTGCATTGCAGCAGTAGTGTTGTCCAGCTTCTTCTTCATTTCTACAAGTTTGGCTTGAAGCTTTTCAATTTCTCCCTCACTTTTTATACACCTGAGGCAAAATAGTAAACAGTCAGCTCAAAGCATAAAATGCGATGTACACCATCTCATTTGGGCAAGTTGTCACGTCTGAGAAGTTCCTGTCATAAAATCCAGCCAAAAATCTCCTTGCTGTGAGAAATTCTTGGATGCCTTAACTAGAAAAATGTTCTGTTGTAAAAAACAGTTTAAAATTATCTGGCATAGCTACCAAATATCTATGGCTTATTAATACCTGGAGTTACTCCCAAAACCAGGAATAATACCTGGAGTTACTCCCAAAACCAGGAACAGTACTGAATGCAGTCCATTAACAGCAAGCCCAAATAAATACCCCTGTGTAGAGGGATGCTCTCACAAACCAGCTGCAGCAGACCAGGTCAGAAAATAGAGCAGAAAATGAACCTTTTTCTTTTAGCCAGGCCACCTTCCATCAGCTGAAATTCAGTTGACTGTTGAAAGCCAAATTTCAAAGGGTGTTCTTCTGCCAAGCTGTAAACAGCTACTGGATGAGTTCAGCACAGCATGGCAAGGGACTGCCAAAGAGAGAGTATCTCATTTGAGTTGATCCCATCCTTTCCCAAGGTCTACAGCTCAAATACGAAATCAGCAAGCTTGACAGTACAAAAAAAGTTTTCCACTCTGCCTTAACCAAACACATCAGTAAATCAGGGTGAAGAAAGTTTCCTATCTCGCAGGAGAGATAGGAAACCTATTCCTATCCTCCTATCCTGTTCTTTCTTGTAATCACTGCTTTCAGGTAAGACCCCCTGCCTTCCATTCCTTCTGTTGCCTGAAGTAAACTCTAATTCCACGTGGTCATGACCACAACTTACCTCTCCAGCAACGCTCTCCTCTCATCCTGATTATTCTGCACTGTTGCTTCCAGGACCGCGATGTCTCCCCGTAAATCGTCCGTCTGTTTCTCCAGCTCGCCCACTCGCCTCTGACTGCTCTGCCACTCTTTCTTCATGGTAGCCAGGTTTTCGTTCAAAGCCGTGACCTGCATGCTGAGCTTGGTCTCCTTTTCCTCATGCTTGCGGTTTTCTTCTTTTTTCTCTTGTTTCTCTGTGTGCTAAGAAAACAATGGAACAATGAAAAACAACCTTCCAAGTATTCTTTCCCACTTCCCTACATTGAACTGAGCCAAAGAATCTCACTGGACTAGAATCACTACTTTTCATCAACAAACTCTATTAGACAAGGCTGGCATCCCACTGAATTTTCATACACCATTAAATGCCTCAGGAATTTCTGACCTTGTCGTTTAAAAATTAATATCATATGAAACTAAAGTCAATTTTCTGCTTCCTCTCTGTCCCTGAAAGAGTCCAAAGTTGTGTTCACAAACCAAGTCTTACACTCTCTAATCTACTAACCAGTTTAGCTTCAATTTCAGCACATTGCTTCTTCAGCTCCTCTTCTCTCTTTTTCAGCTGATCTTTGAGAGCTTGATGGGTGTTTTTTTCCTGTTCCAGAGCTGAATTCACATTATCTATTTTGCCTTGCAGCTCTAATTTTTGTTGAATCAACAGCTGTTTTGCATCCTTGAGATTTGCCACCTCCTATTGGGATACAGAGCTCAAAGTTAAAGTGGTAATATTGAAGGGATAAATGGCTTAAATTCAAAACTACTGTAATTCTTTCCAAGGAGAGGGCAGCAATAGCTTTTACTTTCATCACTGGAAAAAAAGGTGATTTAGTAGCACAAAGTACCGGTGATTTTCATAATCAAAGATTTTAAACTTATACCTATATTACAAACAACATAAAATTTAAAAATACATTTAATGTATGTTTCTACTGAAACAGTGGAAGCTCTGTTGGATTGTTTTCTACAGTTCTTTGAAAAGATATGTCCATTGTAATTTTTTAGAGTGTGTTCTAAAATTTACTTCACATTGTTCTGTGGCTGCAATCATGAGGTTTTAAGCATCAAAATGACAATGTGAAACCAAACACTGGTGGATCTATTAGTCTGAAATGTATACATAATTGCCTTACATTTTAAGCAATTAGGATGATACAATTGGTTTCAAATATTAGTTTCCCTTGTTATTCTGTAATATAACATGAAAAATCCTGTAGCAAAACAGTCAGTTAAATTTACAGGAATAATCTTTCTTAAAATTACACAGCCAAGCATGCAGGTACTAAGACTAATGGGGTTTGCTGGTACTCCATAAATCAAGATTTCCATCACAACTTAAAACCAAGCCAAAGGCAGTGAAAGAACATACCCTGAGGACAGGGGGATGCTCAATACATGCATATCTATCTGTTCCCTGGTAGGAGACAGGCAACGGAGTGCATGCCTTTAGGAGACAGTTTTTGCTTCAGTTTGATTGCTTGTAGGGAGATTGGGAGATTCACATTAAGCTGAAACTGGTGTGCACATATTTTATATACATCTTTATGAATTTTCTTCTTTGCAATAGAGATTTCAGGAATTATGAGAATTATAATAACTTTTCCTCAAAAGGCAAGAAAGTGCTAGACATAGATTGCCTGAAAAAACCACAATACAGACTACTATCTCAAAATTAGAGACCATTTACTTTCTTTTTAATAGCATGTAGGGACTATACCTTCATTTATAATTTTGCAGCAACTTAAGCCCTGTGTGATTTACGAATACTCTCCTAGCAGCATAATATGGAAAACATAAACTACAGCCTTTTGGGAGTGTTGGCTTCCAAAGAGACTAAAGAATTAAATATGTAGAATGTGTTGAGAAATAGTTTGTTTTACTGAAGACTAAAAATTAATTAAAGCAGCCAAATTTTTACCCTTTAGAGACCTCATTTGATTGTTATGATTTTGGAAGAGTCTTTTATGAGGCTCCTGACATTGTTTTTTGCCCAAGTGTGACCTTTTAAGACATTTTAGAAACGACAGCACATCAAGAGTTTCAACTCTACCAAACATCCTTGAGAAGTACCAGATGTGCCTAGAATATCTGGGTAAGTTCACATTCATGACACTTTTGGACATCTTTCTGCACTTCAGAATAGTCAAGCCAGGATAGGCAGAGTGAATCTACAGCGAAACAGAAAAAAAGCCAGCTAAGACAAGTTATATTGTCCATCTGGCCAGAAACACTGGGCACCAGAGCTCCAGGATTATCACTAATCAAGTCAGCATTGCTTCAGGAACCTCAATGAAATCTGTGCTTTGGTTCCCTTACCTGTAATTTTGATATTTACAGCAACCATCTTTGCAAAGCCATTCCAGATAATCTCTACTGAGTAGGCAGATTAGTATTCTTAGCAGATAACCAACCACATGAAGACTAGTTTGTCTCAATATACCTTCTCAAATTCTTGCTTGCAGACTCTAAGCTCTTCACCCAGCTTGGCACTTTCTTTTTCAAGTCTACTCCTTATTTCCTGGAGCTCAGTTGTTTTACATTTTTCATTAGCCAAGTCTTTTTCTTTCAAGATCTTGAAGAGAAATAAAAGTGCTAGATATGTTACTATTTCCAAGTGCACAAAATAAACAAGTAAATAAATAACCTTGTAATTAAGGAGGGAAAACCACCACATATCTACATCCACTGTTTATAGTGCAAACGATTAGCAGCATGTTTGCAGTTTTAGATTTAAAACTAATAACTTTTTTTTCCCCACATCTAGCCACTTAGAATAAAGAGCCTAGTTCAAAACAAACTAACTTCAACTGACTGTTAAGAGTCTTTGCACCAGAGGTTCAATAAAACTGCCATTGCTATGCACTAAACAATAGTGCTGTGCCCCCCCCCAAATAGTCCTTGTTTAGAGATGCAACAGAAATTAATAATGGATGACAGCAGGGGGAGGATGCATCTGTGGGAAAACTTCAAAAGAGAGGCACCTACCTTGTCATTCTGAAGATCCTGCAACATTTTGGTTTTCTCGGCCAGCTGCTGCTCCTTCTTTGATGCATCCTGCTCCAGTGTAGACTTTGCTTTCTTCAGTTCCTGAATCTGCTGATTATTGCTAGCAATTCTATTTCTGCTGGAAACTAATTCTTCTTGAGCTAGATCAAGTTTTTCTTCTGTGGACTAAGGACAAAGAGAATTCTGCAAATTATCTGATAGTATGAGACTTTCTTATACTCAAAGGTCACTTAAACATTTTTCACGTGCTTCCACATGAAAAATCATTAGCTAGCATGCAACATTTAATTTCCAATGTTGACAGAAACTTCTAGGTTACAAGGTCCCCCTAAGTAAAAAGAAACTCCCTAGTTCAGCAACAATACCTTGCTGTACATATTCCACCTTGCACCGTCCCGCAGAGAAAAGGCAAAAACACAACAAAACGGCAGAAAATGAAAGGTGACTGATGAAAAGAGAATGGTATTTGCTTACACAAATTTATTTTATTCTTTTGGCAAATCAACTGCCTTAGAACTCTAGGAGGCTGGTATGAAGAGGTAGTGAAACTATATAGCAAAGATTTCAAAAGTCATTCAATGCTATTTTTTGCCAATGACTCAACGAAATGAGCGCTAGGACAGTCATGAAACTTCTGAAAATCCTGAAACTAAATGTATAACTCAGAAATGCTAATACCAGTTCAAAACATTTCACAGTCTCAGCTGCATAAAGATTTAAATCACCAAATTTAAACTTCCAATCATAATCTAATACAGATTATATTTTCAATTGTCTACAGCTCTCCCCATTACCTCAAAAAAGAACTTGGATTTCTGTCTCTACAACTAGTTGCAAAACCCAAAGAAACAACATAAAAATTGCACACAAAGCTCATTCTATTTGCTCACAGCAAAGTCAAACTTTGAGGTTCTTACTGAGTCAGTATTTTGGAGGCTACATCTTAAAAGCCTTTTTTTTAAGCCAAGCATTAACTTGACTTGGAAGCATGTTCTTTCACAAAGATCCAATTATAAATCCAATGATACCAAGCTCATCCTCCAATCTCATAAAATATCAGTATTTTATGGAAATTTTTATGCTAAGAGAATCTGAAGTGAGGAGATTACTATTAGTGATAAATTTATTATCTTCAGTGCATCAGTATGGATTTAAATTCTATTAAGATAAATGAAATTCTTTTTGAAGCTCTTACTTAAATCCTAATCAAACCTCTCACTGAAGGCTAGGGATTTTAAAATGAACAATAAAAGCACCACTTTGATTTCTCTTAATTATTCATATGCTTTAAGAGCTCCAGTGTTGATTTAAAATAAATTGATTTCTGATGCCTCCTAACCCTTCCTTGTAATGTCTGCAGAGTCAGACTTAGTTTGAAACACCAATTATGCAATGCTGCTGATTCAGTAACATTTCAATAGCATTTCAAATTCAGCAATCCAGTGACTCACAAAAGGCTCTGACTGGCTTTGAAAATTAATTTTAAGACCAAATGTTTGATTTGCTTTCTGAGCTGTTCAAGTTTGCTACGTAACACTTCATAAGGTGTTAACTCAGAAAACACCTTAAGCAGAAGAGGAAGTGCATTTGCAATTGGGTCTTGAATAGAGCAAAATTACCCTCTTCTCCACTGTGGGCAGTGCAGTACTCTATTTTGTTAGCAATGGGAAGGATGGGAAGTCTAGGAGCATCCCCACAGGAAAACCAAGTAGTCTTTGCAGTTTTAGAAAGAAACATAATGAAGACACAGCTTTTAATGTAGTTACATTAATTTGTTAGTACAAGATAATGAAATCTTATGTCTATGAAATGGAGAGTGACATGCAAAATAGCCTCACCTAAGGAATACTGCTCCCTCAATGGACTCTCCCAAAGTTTCTACACCAGACAGGCTACCTCACTGTATCTATACGTAGGCTAAGACAATGTAAACATTCTTTTAAGGGGAGTCACTATTCAGCATACTCTGCACTGTGTTGTGCACAAATCTTTTTATAATTCAGGAGTTTTTAATACAAGAGACAGGGAATTTTGCTTAGAATTTAGCATACTATAGCTTACAAGTGCCTCTTAATTGTGGTATGATTAATAATGATGCTACCTTAACTGGGAAACCATTCAATATAATATTAACAGTAAACACACCTTGTATCTATTTATGCTTTTTTTTTTTTGGTTGGTTGGGTGGGTTTTTTTGTTTGTTTGGGGTTTTTTTCTGATTTGGTCAAAAGTCCCTTGCAGCACTCTCAGAATGAAATCTTCTTGCACACAGTTAAGTGTTGCAGTTATTAACCTTGCTCCTCACTTTGTTTCCACTGAGACTGTAATTCAGCCTGATCTTTTAGGACTGCTGATAAGCTCTTATGTTTAACATAAAATCACCTCTCAAAACATCTGGTGCCATTTATCTTCTTTAATTATCATTCAGTTTTGCAATTGTCCCCAGAATATCATAGGTGTTCTCTCAACAAGATACCCCAAAACTTGCTCTTTAAGATGGGAGACAAAACTGAATGCATGGAAAAAGTACATACAGAACAAAATAAGGCTATTTAGTTATTTCTGAAAATAAAAACATATTTTAGGATGACCATTATTATATAGAGTTCATGTAAATAAGTAAAAAGATAAGAAGACATTGTACAACTTGGGCTGTGGCAGTGCAAAGAATAGTGTCAACAGCAGAATTAGATGGGTGTCAGGACCTGGATTAATTCCACCTAAGCAAGGTGCAAAAATGAGCATTCTAGTCTTTGTTTTCCATCTTCTGCACTCCCTGCCTCCATTCCACGTGGAAAGACATGAAATTATTCACAGATGCAAACCTGATCTCTCTTCACTTCACAAGAAGACAGGTTAGATAGACTGTAGGCAATGTAGGTTTCTGACTTACAGACCTGAGGTTTGGGAGCATTAATGTTGTCCCAGAATATCCACTGAAGCTACAGTGGCAGTTATAGCAATAATGGAAGTAAAAAAACATTCTTTTGAGAACACAAAGGAGACCAGGACTAACTACAAAAATCACAAATGCCAAAACTAAAGGATACTTGGAAGAGCTCAGGAGAGCTGGATTCACACAAAGTATGTTCACAGTAAATCAAAGCAAAAACAACAGCTTTGTGTTTTTATTAACTCTTCTTTATAAAGAAGGACTTTAAGACAAAAAAAAAACAAAAAACAAAAAAACCCAAAACAGCCACCTGAAATACTTTGTGTGTGTATACAAAAATATTTATATATTACATATATATACACACACATACACATGTATAGGTGTGTGTATATTGTTGCAAAACTATTCAGTGGTTTGTTGTTTTGGGTTTTTTTCTAATAAAACACTGTACCTTTCACAAGCACTCAGATCCTACCCAGTCAGAGAGACAAGAATGTACGAGTGCAGTCACTGTTACAGAGAGAGCGTTTTTAAACCAAAGTAAACTTGCAGCAAATAGTATCCATAAAATTACAACTATGTTCCCGCTTCCCATTTTGTTACAATACCTCCCATGTTTCCTCCACAAGACTTAGAGCTTCAAAGTTTGCATCTGGTACAGCTACATAGCTAGAAGCTTCTGTTGCTGAACCAGAAACCAGAATTCAGTCTTATTGATGGCACTCCAGAGACGAGCTGCTCGCTCTGCAGCTCTCGCTCTGCAGCTCTCTCTCAAGCAATGCTGTATCTTCAAAACTTCCCTGAAGCCTTTGCTGACTTTTCAGTCTCACCACATCTCCCAGCTGGAGCTGAGCCAGCGCTCCCAGCAGTGACATTCCAAGCAGATGCCAGCAGATGGTGCTCTGTGTCCGGCTCAAGTCCTGGGATCCCTTCCCAGGGACCAGACCCACCACCCTACTACTCATCTCATCCCTATGCTCTGCGGGCATTTATCATCCATCCCCACGCCTGAAACCTCAGCTTCAGCAATTGCGTGGTGCTGCAGCACATAACAATACTTAAGTTTTCCCTTGTAGTATTTTTAACTAAAGAAATCCTAGCACTGCTAGGATCCCGCAACACAGCCTGGCCATGGATGTCCTTAGCAACATTGGGCTTCAAATTGACTCAACGCAGGGAGTTCATAACTCTACTAAAAATCCCCCACTGAAAGATGCCCAAGCTCATCTTACATACAAGTTTCTAAAACTTCTACTGCTGCCTACCAGTAAAATTAAGACCAATCTGAACCTCAGCCCACCCTCCGGATTCTGTTCCAAACTCTAACTACAATCCAAAGCTCCAGTTCAAATTCTCTACTTTTATTAAATAACTCACCTAAGGAGAAACATAATCCAGACAACTGACTTTGAATTTGGCTGTGAAACTCCACCATAAAGTTCTTCTGACTTGAGTGGTATTTTGACATTTAAGTGTCAAGACTAACATTATGATGCTGATGCTTTCCGAACACGGTTTTTCCTTTGCTGTCTTCTCAGACAAGTTTTCACTGCTTCTTTAAGTTAACATTGCAATATGGCAGCACATCTACAATCTGTTCCCCAGCTTTCCCCTCTTTACATTTTAGAGAAAAAACTGGTGGCAAGCAGACTTCACTAATTAGGTATGTTTTTTAAAATTTCTTTTTTTGATCGAGCAAACAACCTCCAAGTTGGTGCATCACTTCAGTACTGATGACCTCAGTCTTCCTCAGGCTCTCTAGGCTCCAGAAAGGCTAACATAATAGATGAGTTACCTAACTACTCATCTTGAAAATCTTGTTTTGCCTTTGCCATCACCTTATTTTACCTTTTTGCAGAAATGTTCCCTCTCTCCCTTGCTACCATCCCCATTCAGGTTTAAAAGCACGTGGGACACATACTGTCCTATTTTATACTTGTCAGAAAAAAGTCATCAAAATGGTTTATTAACATCTTCAGAGCAATTTTTGCAAAAAGTCATACTTAAATGAAAGCTATAGCAAAAATGCCAGTTATTGAGCACATCTGATGCTTTTATAGGTCATTGCATTACCAAAAGTGATCTAAATGCATTACAGGAAATTAATGCACAGAGAGACGTGTGCTATAGTGATGAACCATAAGATAGATTACGTTTAAACCCCCTTTGCTTGTTAATCATGCTGAAGTTCTTCACACTTGTACATGGCAATTCAGCCAAAACCAAACATTGATAAGTAAAGCTTTTGTAACCTGCAGGGAAACGTGGCAGATAATCTAATTCTACAAAGGAGTATGATTAATAAAACTACAATAGCCTATATGCTATTTCTGTTTTTTCTTAAAATCCTGGCATTTGGCTAAGGCTCCACAGCTCACAATCTGAAACGGTCAAAAGATCTTTAAGGATTTCAGTGGTGGGACTGAAAGGGCTCTACCAGGACAGGTGAAAGAGAGCTCTGACATCTAAGCAGTCAACAGTGGCTCCCATTATACCTAATGAAGCAAACAAAAGCTGACATCTAAAACGATTCGGTTAATCTGTCTTCTTAAAGTGCCTATTTCTCTCCATAAACTTCAGAAGAGCCTAGAAAAACAGTGTCAGACAGACACAGACAAAGCTGCAGAGGGATTCATCTGAAGTAAAAAGTGCCAAATCCATCTTGCCAGTAGACAGCCAGTCTCTGCAGCACAGTATGTCCTGGGACTAACTGAAGCATTGGCTCGGCACAGACATGAAGGAGGGGAGCAGAAAAAAAGGACAAAAAACATCTTTGCTGACTGACGCAACTCCCAGCAATAGCTCTTTGAAGGCACTACATCTTAAGACCAAATCAGACAAATTCAGTTTAGGAACAGCAAAAACTTCAAGGACTAAGTTCAGACACCTGCATTGCAGGCCCCTAATCCTGAGGTTTTCATTAGTTCAACATCTCTGCCTATTGACAATCAGCCACAAAAAAGCAAAAGGGACAACGACATGGAAAAAGATTGGCAGCTAAGATTTTAATGAAATAATCTACAAGACAGCAGTCATTCACCTGCTGGCATAAACTTTGCTCCAATTAGCATTGCTGTTTAAATTAGTTGAAAGTTACAATACATAACCCAAAAAAGTAACACAAAAAATTAAACCTTAAAAAAAATTTTAAAATAAATCATCTTTCACTTTGCTGCTGCACAAATATGAGGGTAGTTCAGGTAAGACAGCAAATACCCATGGCTTTACCTTAGATTCAGGGTGTCCTTTGCTCCAGGGGAAAGGATTGTACAGCACTAAACTAATATATATATATATATATATATATATATATATATATATATATATCAGAAGAGGTGTTTTGGTTTTTTTTCCCCTATACAATTCTTGCACTGTTTCTTGGTCTATAAAATCAGAATAAACAGATCTCTTAAGTTATGTATGACATTAAAATTACTGTAAGTACCTTCAGGTCTTGCCTGATTGCCAGCAGCTCAGACTCTTTCCCATAAAGGTCCAGCTGCAGCTTCTCCATGTTTTCCTTATGTTTTTCATGGGTCTTCTGTAACTCTGCTAGTTTGGTTTTCTCTGCTTTAAGCTCTTGTGCTGACAAAATAGACTGCTGTTGCAGTTTATTCTCCAGTTCTGCCTGAAACATAAGCATATAAGGTTTCAGTAAAGTTATAGACAGCAAAATAAGTTCAATAAACTGCATTTCTATTGCAAGAGATTTTTTTTCCGCTTATGAAATTGAACTTCTGTAATCTGATGGGATTTTACAGTAATATTTTGTAATTAATTTAAAAAAAAAAATTAATTCATGTCAGAAGACTACGGGAGACTCATCAAGACAAAGCATTAAAAATCTAGATAATGTTTCCAAGTCCTAAAGTTTCCACATACTGACTAAACCACAACTGTGCTTTAGCATGTAGCATAGGGCAGCCAAAGCTGGAACAATATTTCACACTGCATGGCACACAACATAACATTCCCTAATGTCATAAGACATTCAAACTCTTTCCATTATCGTTAATGTGCTTCATATTGTCACTCAGATAAATGTTTTCTTGTGTAATAAGAGAAGCCTTCACTTCAAACTGCTGTGGGTTTTCCAAGACACTGCAGAAATTGTCCAAACTACTCTCAGAAAATTATAATGGTTCAAAAGAATATGGCAACTCTTGCCTCATAGCACGTTCCTGAAGTAAAAGAAACACAAAAGAAACTTATTTCCTAGAGAATCCATATTTCAAGTACTTGTTCTCCTTAGTTTATTACTGTTGTTGTTGATGTTGTTTCCATATCCAACAGCATGTGAAGAAATTTTTTCCACATTCTCACCCTACCAGCTCTGACAAGGCTACAGCAAAAAGCTGTTTTTCACAAGATACTGAAATAAAAGGTACAGTATTTATCAGAGAAATTTAAATTAATTTTCTTCAAGGTGTAAGAAAGTCTTACCTTTTCTAAAAGGGCAGTTTTCAATTCAGCCTGAAGTGTTTCACTATGTTTTTTTTTCTGCTCAAAAGAATCCTTTAACTCTCTCAGCTTTCCCTGGAGATGTTGCTCGCTTTTTTCTTTCTCTTTCAGAAGACCCTGAATTTCCAGTACTTGAGCTCGTGCGGAATCAAGTTCTATTGACAGCTGCTTAGAAATCTGTATTAAAAGATGTTAAATAGCTATACATAATTTTAATTCAAATCTTTACGTGTAGATGCCTATTTGTACAACTGCCATTTGAACCATGTGGATGACAAATTACATATTTCAAAAAGAAAAGAGACAATTTCACAGGCAAAGAACCGCTCCAACCTGTTAAAACTGAGGATACAGCCTCAGGAAATCAGCTCTCAAAAGACCACTGGAAGTTGGGAAGAATACCTTTATCGTAGGACTCTGCAAGGCTTTCCCTATTCTGCTTTTTTCTAGGTATCTGATGGTTTTCCTCTGCCAGGGACCAGGTAAGATATCAAGCTACACCCTTTTTGCCTGCTCTTCCCTCTTCATAAAGGGCTGCAGATTATTTGCAGCAACAGGTTTCCAAGTGTGCTGCTTTTCCTTCCTGCACACAGAACCAGATCATGCCACAGTCCTCTTGCTGCTACTTACTGCTTTAATGCTAGGTGGGCCAACACTGGAATACAGATTTTAAGAGCTACAACAAAGCACTGAATTCACCTGTCAGCTCCATTTCCATACCCTTAAAGCAACTCTTGTCATTTTTCACCACTCAAAATTAAGAGCAGGCAACTTTTCTCCAGCTAGCAGTGATCCAGGCTCTCCTGCAGGCAACTGCAGCAGATCCCAAACTCACCCTCCTGTACTTGCCACAGAGCACTGCAGTGCTTCTGCCAGGCAAGAGAGGAGCCAGGAGAGTACCAGCAGAGGTCACAGAGCAATTACCAGCACATTGGCAGCCTTCAGGCTGCCAGCTGGACTACATGATTCTGCAGTCTGAATGCTCATCTTTAAAAATGAAGTACATTTGGTCATTATGCCAAATCCTTCAAGGATAGCTGCAAATGTCCCTGTAACCACAGAGAACAGACTAATTAGGCCTGAGACTAAAACAGATCTAGGGATATAAGATAACTTGTATCCTTCACAGATCATAAATATGAAAAAAAATGAGGACATGGTAATACAAACTAATTGTTCCAGTAATGAAAGGACCTGAAGTACTAAAATCACCTCCTATGTTATGTGGGGCAAAGAAAGGTAGGAATGAAACCTGTATTTTAAAACTTCATACTAATATCTTGGAAATTTTTAGTATCACCTTATTTCACTGTCCTAGAGAACAGCAACCTCTATCTCTCATCAGTCCCACAAGATGAGACTGAAAACTAGTATTTTAAACTTTTATTGTTATTGATTTCTAGATTTTTGAAACTAAGTGGACATCTTACCCCTTCCTTTTTTTCCAGTGAGTTTTTCAGTTCATTCCTCTCTTTAGCTACAGACTCTGTCTGTATCTGGAGCTGGTGTTTTACTTCTTGGCAAGATTTTTCCTAAAAAATATAGGACAAGCAAATATTTCTGTGAGCTTCTAAGACCAGGTACCAGGCATTTCTGCAGGATCAACAAAGTCTTTTCTTGCTGTTCTGAAACTCACAAGTACATCTTTGGGACTTGTATGCAAATACAATTACTTTTTAAGCCCAAGTACTATGCACTAAAAACACTGGCAAGCCTCCAAATAACCACAGAATTAGAAGCAGAACCCAGACTCCTATCTTTATGTCTAAATTGGGGAGCAAATCCTTCAAGTTTTTAGGAGAAACAAATATTTAAACAGCAGTAACTAAGTAAAGCAAACAAAAAGGATTATTTTAAAAAGGTGAAAGAGTAAGGGAAAAAAATATTATTTTTAGTTACAAGCAGATTTATTTTTTTTTAGATCAGAATAAAAGCAGCTATGAACGGGTTCTGGGAAATGGTGACATATATGAGGAGAAGGGAGTGAGAAAAATACCCTTACCATGTGTCAGGCACAGAAGTCAGATCAATTATGTAAGAAATTTATAAAACATGTATTGATGTAGTACTCATTCAATATGAGCAACAAAGATAAAGAAGGAAGAAGAACTGTATTTGAAGGCTAATGAGATTTCACTCTCGTTACCATAGCAGACTGCTCTGGTGGTCAAGCACTTGTTGCTACACCACCACTTGTGAGACCTCTGTGAAATTCAAGTAGTTCTAGTACTCTGATAATATCTTATGCTAGACATGTCCCCAAACAACAGGCAATGTTACTCTGCCTGCAGTACACAGCCTTCCAGCTTGTCCAGACAAGTGTACAGGAAGGTTCTATACAAAAAGTCCAGAAAGGAAACTTAAATGACCACAGAAAAAGAATGGCTTCCTCAGTATGGTGGCACTCAAGCAAAGGGTTTAAAACTGCATTTTGTAATAATAAGGCAGAAGTATTTTCTAAAGAGGGGACATTTCCCATGAAATTGTTTCACCACTTCTCTCCAGTTTTCTGGAGAGAGAAGTATAGTTTTCTTCACTATATAAAAGGCATTCAGCAAGGAAAAAGGGATCCTGTTCTGTGATAAAGACAAAAAAAATTAAGGTTGGACATTTTCATTGTATAGGCACTGTTTTCAGATAAAAAGCAAGTCATTTCATCAGACTGTGAGTAAAGCAAATTTAATATCTAACAAAAGAAACTACAAACCATTTCCGCCACAGCAGCTTTTCCTTTTTGTATTTCTTTTTCTAACTCCTCCTTTCTTTTTTTGAAGGATTCAGAACTTTTTGAGAGCTTGTCTTTGGTAGCTGTAAGGTCCTTTAATATTGTATCCCTCTCTAATTTCACTTGTTGCAGCTCTAATGTTGCTGCTTGCATTTTACAGTCTAATTCCTTGAGTTGTTTACTTGTATCTTGATTTGATTTCTCAAGGCTTTGTTTGAGGCTGGCCTTTTCTTCCTCCTGCTTTGAAATTTGCTGTTTTGCTTGTTCAAGGGCTTCAGATTTCTTCTGTAAATCTAATATAGCACTCGTCGTCCTGCAAATTCAAAGAGAAAACGTGGGCTGTTTGGGTTTTTTAAAAATTCTTCAGAGGTTCTTTTGCATAACTACATGCCTCCATTATTTGCTATATTACCCATACAACTACTTCAAAGCAATTCTAGAACATGGACATTTTGTCCCTCCATGAAGACACATCAGCAACCTTAAAAACTTTTGAGATGAACATTTCTTACTCAAATACTATTAATAGAATAGAATATTAATATTAATAGAATATAATTCCTTTGCTGCTTATCCATAAATTTCAGTCTTGAAAATTACAGAGCTGTGGCTATTTAAAGATGGACCTCAGTACATCAAACTGTTCAGATACTTAGTTGACAACAGTGAATAAACTGAGGATGTGTATTGAATCACAGCAGCCAGTGACTCACATGAGACAACACGATAGATGGAGTCTGCATGGCATACTTTGTGAAAGAGAACAGGTAGGATATAACCCACCTTGTCATAGCTGTCATAGCAGAGGGAATACATCACTCTTATCTATGAATTTAAGAAGCCACAGGAGATATTAACAGAATTTCAACAGTGTAACACAGGAAATGCATACGCTTCTCTTGCTGCTTCAAGTTCTTTACTCAGCTCTGCTGTTTGGAGCTCTAATTCTGTAGACTGCTGTCGCTGCTGCTGCAACTCCTGAAGAGCTTGTTCTTTGCTTGTTTTAGCATCAAGAATGTCAGCTTCAAGTTTCTGAGATAGAAAAATAAAGTTAAGAGCCATCAGAATGCGATCGACAAAACATAAACAGTAATAAAAATACAAAGTCATCTGCTCTGTGAGTAGCACTGACTATAGATGGTCTTTACTGGGGAAAGCAGTGGCAATTCTAACACACCACCTACCTATTTCATTGGTCTGCTATTTGTCTTGCATTATTTAACTCCTGCAAACTTCTTCCTCCACCAAAAGTGAGCTATTTTAGTAAAGCACTCTGAAATAATCTTTAAATAACATGCCAAGCAGACATTTTACTGCAAAGTGAGAGATAAAATGCAGAAATCTTTAAAGATCCTATGCAAAACTCCTATACAAAAAAAAAAAAAAAAAAAAAAAAAAAGGCCGTATGCAGCGCTCATGGTTTTGGGGCCCATGACTGCAGATTTGCATATCCCAAGAACACTACCATTCTTCACCAAAAAAAGACAAACTCTAGCTGTAAAATTAAAAAGCCCTCTTTTTGCCTGGAAGAGGGTTTCCTTGTTTTGTTTTTAGAAGGTGCTTGTTCATATACATGGAGTATGAGGAACACAAGAGTCTTTAGCAAACAGGCTCTGCTTAGACTCTTCAACACACTGGCTGTGTGATTTCTGTTTTCAAAGAGTGCCATAAAACAAAATGGCGAAGTTTCTCCATGAAAATTCTTAAGGGATTTTTGGTTTTTTTGTTTTGTTTTGTTTTGTTCCAAATATCATGCATTGAACCCAAGAATCCCTAAGAATAGTGATGACACCAAGATTTTGCACAGAATTGCATTCTTGTTGACAGCATCAGCAACCCCGCTCAGTTTCACACTTCAGCTACTGGGAATCTCATAAAATCTTTTGCAAGCAAGCACTGTATTTCTCCCAAGCATTTGTGCCTGGTAGTTGCTTGTGAAACTTTAGCAAAAGGATTACAAGGAAAACCACGAATGAAAGCAGTCAGGAGAAAAAACAGAGTTTGCAAAAGAAGAGAGAGATGGAAGCACAAAATAATTACACTAATAATGAAAATGTGTGACTGCTATATTTTTAATAGTATTGGGTCTGAAATTTCATAGGGGACAAAAAAGCTTCTTCCTCTTTTTTAATGCATATAAGCTAGGAAAAATACCCCACTCAGTCTTGAGCACAAAGACTGGTAAACTCCCTAAAAGCATACAGACAAGACTGCAAAACCAATTTTACACTGCTCCTAGAGATAGGGTTTTACGCATCATGAATTCTGACCACCAAAAATGCTTAAGAAATATTGAACAAAGGTTGAAGCCCCAATTTAGAAGCTCTCATTAGCATTAGAACTAATTCATAACCTTAACTGAACATCTCAAAACACCAAAGGTTCTGCAAACCTTCTGCCAGAATTATGTGTACAGAAAAACTGATTCCAGAAATAGAATGCAGAATTCAAGATCAAGTTAGAAGAAAAACACTGACAGTAAAATCTTGATAAGAATTCTCTGTAGAAGCCTACTGAAAAGGTTTAAAAATAAATTAAAACAGACAGGTCATGTTTACTTGGGCTAACTAATGTAACACATATTCCCTGCTACCACTTGTAAAGTGTGTAATGTTGAACTTCAGATTCTAATTTTGGGAAATATTCATGTTCCCTCTTACACCACTTTCCAGGTAGCACAGATTGGTAGAAGCACATGTACAGGGAAATGACAGTATAATGGCAATATCCTAAGCCTGTCTTCTCAGTGTTATATGGTAGCATGGGGAAAGAGGAAAACAGGATTAATGGGGGGATCAGGAATTAAAGTGAGAAAGAAAATGTACAAGAGTGGCATTGATATAAACCTTCCCCCCTAATTTGATCACAGCTTTTAACACATACTACCAATCAGTGGAGAATACCAGTTTCTGTAAGTTCAGATACTGTGCTAAATACAAACCTTAAGCTGTCCCTCTAGCTCTTCAGTTTTCTGTTCTAAATAAAGATGTTTCTCTTTGTATTCTTTAAGATTGGCTTCCAGCTGAGCACAGTATTCCTGCTTGTCATTCAGCTTAGCTGTAACCTGATCCAACTGAACACTGACCTTATTTAACTCCTGAATTAAAATAAAAATACAAGGGCTGTTAGTTTTAAAATAATTTCCAAAAATTACTATATGCTTTAAATGATATAACATGTTCAAATTAAAAAGAAAAAAAATGTTTCTTATTCTAAGGCAATAGGAAATTGAGAGGGCGAAATCTTAGAGAAAAATTTTGCTGTCTTAATGAAATGAAGCACCATGGCAAAGGAGAGCAGATGCCATGGAAACACTAAGTTCTCCACATACCAGAAATTCTTTCAAACCATTTGGTTAAACACAAAAGAATTTTCTACAAGAGACATGAACACATTCACCTGGTAACCACTATGATGACAGCTAGATCAAAGCTTGTTGCTCTCCAACCAACATACATTAAAAATATGCAATTTTAACAACGGCCTTTTAGTTTTTTGTGTCAGTTGGCATAGAGATAATTATTTCTGGATATAGTAAAGTTAATAGTTTTCACTTGTTGCCTGTTCGTTCTACAATCAGATATTCTTCACGTCATACAGGTAAGAATTGAACTATACCCATATAGAACAGCTTAGAATCTGAACCATATTCAGATGGTTCTGGAGGGGATTCCCAAGTAAATTCTTTGGACTGCAAAATATACCTGTTTCAGATTACAACAAAATGATCTGAACACATACCACATGATTAAAACATCTTAAATTATGATTTCCAAATGAATATGCACATATTTACTTTGGTTATTAACAGATTATTCTTAAGTTTTAAAATAGTTATTTAGGTAACATATCACATATTAATATTTTAATATGTTGCTTGTAACCTGTTGCTTATCTTGCAGTGCATGCTGGGCAGTGTCGAGATGGTTCTGAAGATCTGCTCTCTGTGCAGTTTTTGAAGCTTCTGCTGAAAGCAGCAATTCAGTCTTTGCTTTTACCTAAAAGACAAGTTGTACTTCACTGCAACGTCTATTTTACCATACTTCATTTTAATTTTTTTATACTTATCAGTAAGTTTCATAGTAAAATCAGTAGTCTTCATGTGCTAGTGAAAAAAAAAAAAGCAAAAATTCAAAACCAGATAAATATCAGGATTTTAACTCACAGTTGGTTTTTAACCTGAGCTTTAAAAACAGAAAAAAACAAACAAAAAATCTCCACTAGTTCCACTGATACTCTAGGACATATTTTTATCTACTAACAGTGAACAACGGGATCGACTTATTGCATTCACATCCATGCATACCTTCATAACCTCAGATTATGTTCACATTTAAGGGCCTCCAAAATTTTTAAAAGCAAACCCAATAAGAAACAACAAAAATATGCTTCTACACTCATACTATCTTTCTTTGCTCCTATCTGCCTGATAGGGAGTAACCTCCCTTCCTTCCAAAACACCCAGCAAACTAAATTTAGAACATGCCTATGAATGGTGATGCAGAGAGGCAATATTCAGGTTCACCTGGTATTGTGGCTGGTTTTCTCCCTAGTAGATATGTTACTTCTCTGAAGGCTGTAAGGAAGCTCACACTGCCTTAAAAAGCAGTTACAACAGTCCCAAAGATTATTCAGTTCTATCTCTACTGTCTTGTAGAAAAAACAGCTCAGACAGCATAGTGAAGCCCAGTAAAAACACCAAAAAGCCAAATAAGAAGAAGTTCCTAGACCTGTTTGGAAACTGAGTAACACTAATTCAAAAGACACAACAATGTGTTAACCCAACAACAGTAATTGCTGCTCCAAGTGGGCTGATGCAAGAACTTCTGATCAAAGTTACTTAATTCTTCAGGACAGTTCAAGGGAACTAACAGCTTTTAGATTAAGTAGTGCTTAAAAGTAGGAGAGTCCATGCTAAGTCCAAGCTGAGGAATTTCCTTTTTTTAGTAAATTATACTGACAACAAGGTGGCACACAGCTTTTTTTGGTTTTGACAAAAATCACCAGCACAGAAAATTTCTAGACGAAAACAAGATCTTAGTTATAACTAAGACAGACCTTCACTCCTGGCAGAGAATCCAGTAGTGGTAAGAGCAGGGTTTTGGATTGCTAATCATGAATGCAACAAGAAATGCTTGAGGACAGGTTTTCCCAACTCAATTATGAGCTTAGAGGGTTTAAGAAGAAATCAAAAACAACAATACAAACAAAAACAACCACAAAAAACCAACACTTGCCATCTATTACTATTCTGAATACACTTACATTTTCCCCAGTTTTATCTGCCTTATTCGACTTTATTTGTCTGTTAGCGGAGAGAGGTAATTTTCCCAAAATTGCTTTGTATGCTCTCTGGTGAGAACTCAGAACTCACAACCAGGATTTATAATCATGAGACAGCACAGAGTCTCATTACCTGCACATCAAGTTGTGAAACCTTCTCTTTACTTTCATTTAGTTGGCTCGTTAGTTCAGTGATGTTTGCTTCCAGGGAGAGCACACGGTCTTGAGCAGCTCTTAGATGGGCCTTTTGCTCCTGCACTTGCTCATGCAAATTCTCTTGGGCTTGTTTATGACTCTCTGATTGATTCTTCAGTTTCTCTGTCAGCTGAGTTACCTGCAGTAAAAAAACAGAAAAGGAGGTATTTAGAAGACTGGAACAACAATGTCCAAGGAAGGCATAAATCATTTGAATTTTAGTGTGTCTTGTCATGGCTTTGGGACTCAATGCTATCACCTTTCTTTTTATGAACTATTACCAGTGTTTTAACAGGTTACCAGTTAAAAAGGGAAGAAAAAGGGATCTGAAAATTTGGCCTTAGTGTAACAAATCCAAAAAAATAAGGAGACAACAGATGGAGGAATTTTGTGTTGAAAGCAGGAATTACACTTCTTTTTAAATAAGAGAAACAAACACATTTATGTATCCAAAAATCATTTGTAAGCATATTTTATGAGCATATGTACATAGGACACATCTAGGAATTCCTTCCCCTGTGCTGATCACAAGGAAGTCACCAAAACACAAGTCTGTGAAATTCTGTAAGAGCTTTAAGTGTCAAAGAAACAGCAAAATACAGAATAGATCAATGCCACATCTGATGAAATAGAAAAAAAGAAAAAAAGACAAAGGAAACATGATTTAATAACGAGAATGAGAAAAGAGAAATAAGTTTCCAAGTTCTTACCTGTATTTGCAGTGCATGGTTTTTCTCCTGTAGCTGGTTAAGAACTGCAGTTTCTCCTTCACCAGCTTGAATTTTTGCATATAAGTCCTCTCTCTCCTTTTCTAGCAGAGAGATGTTGTCTTTGCTTTTTTGAAGCAAAGCCTCAAGATTTTGTATTTTTTGGTCCTTATCTCCAATTTGTCGTAGTACTTGCTCCAAATCATTCTAGAAAATCGCATAATAGCTTCCTTAATTATAGGGACCTTAGAAGTTATTCCTAATGCATAAAATGTTGGATAAATTTATTAAACACTCTCTGTATACTCTGTACCAGCTTTACAAGTTAATTTATTGAAATTAGAATAAGTCATGCAAGTGATTTTTACAGAGAAAACATTTTTTTAATTAATCCAATCCAGAAATACACTTACACATGAGGATACATAAATTGTTACCTGGGCTTCTCGTAGTTTTGCTGTAGTGTTTTGCTGAAGTGTCTGCTGTTCCTGGTGCTGCTGTTTTGCCTTATCTAATTGATGCAGCAGTTCTGTGGAATTGGCTGATTTTTCTTTTAGCTGAAAACAAAACAAACAAACAAATTAGCAAAACAGACTAATGGAGTGAACAAGCACCATTCAGTATGCTAACAGTGCTCATTGCTCATTCTAATGCTAACAGATCACACTTTAAACACAAATATTTGAAAACTGCAATAGAAATAAGTGTGTGATGATAGGGAATCAAAATCTAACCACTCCATTTGTTACTATTAATAGGTGAGATTATATATCACAAGTTGGAACTATAAAATAACTATCAGACATATATATTTTAGCTGTCAAAAATCTAAAACATAAGAGATTTTTAGGATGTTGTTTCCAACAGTTGTTAAGATGTAACATGACAGAGAATACAGATACCTGTAAAACAACATTATTACTACTATTATTAGCAGTTTTAGTAACAAACTTCAGTTTAGCAGTCTCTCAGTTTCTATACTGGTCACAGAATTATTTAAAGCTTTGACAACATACCCATCAGATATTTGGCCAATCCCCATACAGGCAGCAGAATATCAGCAACACATGCAAGATGCTCGTTAAAACAAATAAAAATTAATAAAACAAGTGTTTTCTGTCCATCCACCCCATGCAGGTTATTAACTATAAACGGTCTGCTGTGCCAGGTTAACTTTTTCTTCAGGTGGGATTTAGGTCACAAAAATACACACAAAAATAAGTTTATCTTATAAAGTGCACCTACGTAATTTTTTCACAAGATCCTTAGACAAAGCTCCCAAGTGCAAAATGAACTCATCATTTGTTCATCTGTAAAGCACCATGAACATCCATGCATCTGGTAAGCATTTGTCCTTGAAAAATCTGCCATGCAAGTGGCATTTTGGCAGATTTTGACAAGTCCACCATAAGACTTCAACAGTATCAGCCAAATGAAGTTCCCTTCAGGACAAACTTTATAAACCATAGCGTCACGAGGGTATAAAGGCTACTATCAGAACCAGAGGAAAGTAGGGGCTGCTTAAAAGCTCCTACCTGCTCTTCAGCACGAGAAAGTTTTAACTGCAGATCAGCCACCTGCTGCTCCTTGTCCATCAGTTTCTCACTAGAGAGCTGCCTCTGCTCCTTCAGTCTCCCATGAGCTTCCCCAAGCTGGCGCTCTGTTTCTAGAAGCTTACTGTGCAACTGCAAGAAAATTAAAAGTCATCCATTTTTTCAGCAGCTCTTTAGCCAACAGCACTGTATTTTAGACTCATTTTATGCAACGTTTACCCTAAGTTTTCATAACTGACAGTAAAAAACTACATAAGGTCCTGAAGTCATGTATGTACATCTTACACATGAGAAATACAAAACATGCTGAAGAACAGCTTCAACTGTTTGTGCAGAAAGATGAATAAATACTTTACAAAATAGGTTTGAGGGACCCAGAAATGACCTCATTTATCTACATGAGCCCTTAAATATGAGTTAAAGAGATACAGAAGGCAGTCTTTCAAAGACATAAAGATTATCATGCAAAACAGTGATGCTTAGAGCAATCTCACCATACCCTGGGAGAAGTACAAGAGTAGAGAGCAGTCAGAGAAGCAAGAAATCAGGTTAGGAAAGCTGTATGGTCACACCCGAAGAGTTAGGATCAGTGGCTCTGTATTCAAATGGAGATGTGTGATGGATGAGTGGTGTTCCTCAAGGGTCAGTACTCAGACCAGTGCTATTTAACATCTTTGTCAGCAGCATGGACCATGGAATCGAGTGCACCCTCAGCAAGTTTGCTGACAACACCAAACTGTGTGGTGAAACCATGCTGGAGGGAATGGATGCCATCCAGAGGAACCTTGACAAGGCTCAAGAAGTGGGCTTGTACAAGTTGCATGAAGTTCAACAAGGCCAAGTGCAAGGTTCTGCACCTGGGTCAAGGCAATCCCATACATAAATACAGGTTGGGAGGAGAAAGGACTGAAGGCAGCCCTGAGGAGGACTTGGGAGGGGAGGGTGGATCAGAAGCTTAACATGAGCCATCAGGGTGTGCTTGCAGCCCAGAAAGCCAACCATATCCTGAGCAGCATCAAAAGAAGTACAGACAGCAGATCAAGGGAGGGGATTCTCCCTCTCTGCTCTGCTCTTGTGAGATCCCACCTGGAGTACTCTGTCCAGTTCTGGAGTCCCCAACAGAAGAAGGACGTGGAGCTCCTTGAGTGTGTCCAGAGGAGGGACACGAAAATGATCAGAGGGCTGGAGCACCTCCCCTGTGAGGATAGGCTGAGGAAGTTGGGGTTGTTCATCCTGGAGAAAAGGAGGCTCCAAAGTGACTTTATAGCAACTTTCTAATACCTGAAGGGGGCCTACAAGAAAGCTGGGGTAGGGCTTTTTACATGCGTGTGTAGTGAGAGGACAAGGGGAAATGGTTTAAAACCTGAAGAGGGGAGATATAAGTTAGGCATTAGGAAAAAATTACTTCCTGTGAGGGTGGTAAGACTCTGGGACAGGTTGCCCAAGCAAGTTGTGGCTGCCTCCTCCCTTAAAGAGTTCAAGACCAGGCTGGATGAGGCTTTAAACAACCTGATTTAGAGGAAGGTGTCCCTGCCCATGCAGGGGGGTTGGAACTCGATGATCTTTAAGGTCCCTTCCAACCCAAACTATTCTGTGATTCTCTCCAGCCTCATTCCTGTAGGTCCAGCAGCTGAAGCCTTTACCTGCTACCCTGGCTCCCACAATGTACTACTAGACTAGGAAGAGAATGATTTCCAGCTTGCTGTTGCTACATCAGTGTCATTCATTCTCTGCATAGATAAGTGACCCCTCAATGTAGGGTACACACTAATTTTGGTGGCCTGTATTCCAGCATTTCCCAGCAGGAGGAAGTAGGGGCATATGCTCTTCCAGCTCAACATAACCCTGCCTTATAATTTCTTTCTGCCACCAAAAGCAGCACTGCAGCACCTTCAGAGTGCAAGGATGGCCTCTAACTATCCACTGTTGTAAAAAGCTCTCTCCATAAAATCAGCTGTTCTCCTACTGTAAGCTGTCACTGTAGGCCCTGGGGGTTACCTCCTGCCTACTTCTATATGGGGAAGATTCATGGATACACAAATGTGTGCAAATCAGTGTCCAAATCAGTGCAAAACCAGAGAATGGATCTCGCCTTCCAGCACAGCAAGAAATTTTTACACATACCAGGATGAATTAAGCTTGCTTCCCTCTGGATTTTTATCCAAGAACCTTTCTAGAACTATTCACTTTTTAACACCAGGCTCTACCTTCAATATCCCTAAACCCTTCTCATCCTTTTCTCAAATCTCAACCAACATTTAGGCAAAAGGCAGATCATCTTATTGCTCACTGCAAGCTACCACTTCGTGACCAGCTGGGCACAATAAAGAGCAGTGGTTTTGGTGAGATTAAATCTTCCCACCAGGCACTGAGGAGGTGAGACATGAACAGAAGTCCCTCTCCTTTACCCAGCTGCCTCTTTCCACAAGCATCTAACACTGAAGAACCTAACACTGAAGATCTTTGGGCCATCTGTCAAAATATGGCTGAAGTTTTCAAACGATGTAAAACTTACAGGGGATGGAGACAGGGAAACAAATGTGTCTATGCTGTGTTTTCTTAAGGAACCCAGCTAAATTATTTGTTTGTATGTCCACAGACACAAGAACAGTGAATGAAAAACTGTGTGGCATATGGCCAAGATGCTGATTGCTAACTGTGACTGGTAGAAGTAGAGAGAGGACAGAAGAAGACAGAAGGTAGAGGTAGAAGAGGGAGGACAGACTGAGGAAAAATACCATAATCTCTCCCCCACTAATTAAGAATTTTTTTATTTTTTTTTTCCCTGCAGGAATCACTAAATTATTAATACTTCTTCCTCATTAAAAATATCAACAAGAGTTGTACGAAAAAAATCTAATGAAGAAAGGGTACAACAAGATAACTATTCTAACTATTCATGACTATGTTCATACTGGGAAAGAATATTTAAAAAGGAAAATTAGCCTCTTTTATCACAGGCACAGCTAAATATTTTTGAAGGAATTTAAGTAAATAGAATGATAAAATCTAGGATCCACCTATGCTACAGAAGTCAAAAATAATTAAAAGTATTTAGAATTTTAAGATACAGTCAAATAGATTCAATTTTTCTCCACAACAACAGCATTTAGTAGTAATTAACACTTCTTCTGGACTGACAGAGCCCCTATTTTCTTGTGTTACCCTCTTATTATTGCTGTGCTTAAAATTAACACTGAGGTTCCTTCCACTGTGAAGTCCACTTCCTTCACATCACCCAAATTCCAAAATACACAAAGTTAACCAGATTTTCATCTGTCCAAATGAATTTTGAGAAGATGGAACGAATTGTTTGAAAATGTGGTTTCACTAAACAACCGTATATAAATATATACCTTCATAAGCATCATTCATTGTATCAATATAAGCTATTGGACTATAGGCCTAAATAGCTAATTCCATCAAAATATTAAGTGAACAAACCAGAGAAATTTAGTCTTCATGACAATGGTAACAGAACTCTCATTTGGCAGGAGAGAGGAAGAGAAGCTCTTGCTTAGCTTTAATTCTATTTTAGACCATGTATGAAGGACTTTTTTTGTCCAGTATTCTTTTCCACTAAAATTCTAAAACATATCCTGAGATCCAGCATCTTGTTCAGGTTTTCTTGCTTAGTTTCCTTCCCAGCTATATTACCAGAGAACGTGTAATGCCACAACTTCCCTTCACAGGAATTAGGACGAGAGAAAATTACCTCAAATTGTGCCAGGGGAGGTTTAGGTTGGACATTAGGAAAACTATTTACTGAAAGACCAGTCAAGCATTGAACAGGCAGTTCAGGCAGTAGTGATATCAACATCCCTGGAGGTGCTGAAAAAATATGTAGGCATGGCACTTCAGGACATGGTATAACGGGCATGGTACTGTTAACAGTTGGCCTTGATCTTAAAGGTCTTTCCCAACCTTAGTGACTCTGATTCCTCCTCCTTCACTTTCCCACTCCACACTTCCTGAAAGTGCCCTCTCAGGCTGAAGGCAGATTTCAGTTCAGCCTCTTGGCTGTGCTTCCAACCCATGCATACCTATAGCCTAGGCAGACTGAGACAGTTTTACTAAATGACAATCCCTAAGTAGATAAATAACATAATTATCTCCCCTCCCCCTGACTGAAGACTGATGGGAGAAGGAAATACATTCTGGAGGTGTAATTTGTACATAAACGAAGTTTTGCCAAGCAGAACTGTTCTTCCCAGACAAACTGTAGAAGCACAGCTTGCAACTTCATCTATTCCACACTTGGCAAAGGGTTGAAAATTGAGAAACACACACTTAAAAATTATAGAGCTTTAGCGAGATACTAAAATTAAGTACATCATACTAACAAAATACAGATTATTTTTTCCATCTTAGGACAGGACACAATTCCTGATGCAGAAATACTTCTCCATTCTAACACATTATTCCCCAAGACACTATATAAAAGAGAGTTCAACCATCCTCAAACACCATTATGCTCATTGGTTCATGGAAGTGCTGCTTCCATAACTCACTAGGACTCAGCAGAGCTATATATAAATGGTGTGGGGAATGGATGCTCCGTGTGTTCCATAAAGAGGAGGTATTTAATGACTATTAATCTTAATATTTAGACTTCATTTTATCGTTATTTTATTCAACTTTAAAGCAAAGCAAGCATTGTTCTTTTCTAACCTAAAATGAAGATTTGCTTTTCTCAAATTTCCTTTAGAACAGTAAAATTACTTCTAGAAGTGAAACTCCTCATACTCTACCTGAATTTGTTTTTCTCATAATCTGAATTTAATATACTTTCAGATACCTTACTGAACCAGAATAAATAGCCTTGCAAACTTCATAGGATTTGACTATTACCATATTTGTAATGGAAACTCAATATTCTAGGTTGCCCTTTCATTTGACAATACCTCCCTTATTTCAGAAATGCGTCAACAAAAAAAGGGAGAGGGGAAAAATTGTAGAATGAAAGAAAAGTTCATTTGACACAGTAAGAGAAAAAGAGTGGATGAAAAACCTATCTCAGATCAGCTAAAGCCTTTTCTTAAGTACAAAAAAACCTTCAATAACATGAGAAATAAAGGTTTACGCTCATCCAACCTTGGTCTTCAAAACTGAAAGTATAAGGAGAGTTTCACAGCAGAGTTCCAGATAGAACATAATTAGTAAGACATTTTCTGTTCAGAAAAGGGAGAATTACACTACAGATAGATATTACACAAGCATTTCCAGAAATAAAATTGGAGAAAGGTCACTAGGACTACAGAATTTGCTGGCTTTGATTGTGACACAGGAGCTACCACTACGTTCATTAGAGTTCGGACCTACTAAAAAGATTCAGACATAACAACATCCAAATACCAAAGAGTTTCTGCACTCTTAGCACAGCTTCCTTTTTTTTTATTTGGCTGGTCTTTTCTTTAGTTCTCTAAGGGGGAAGAGGTGATTATATACTCTCTGCAGTGTTAGGAAAAGATTTTTATATATATATATATATGTATATACACACATACATATATATACACGTGTGTGTGTGTATAAAATATGTATAAATATAATATCCGTTACATATGTTTATATTTATATAAATTTATATTTATTAAAATATAAGTACTGGTTAGTTACTCCCTTTCAATAAGGAAATGGAAATGCATATGCATACAAAACATGCATGCACAGTTTAAAAAACCCTAATGGGATGGCTTAAAGAACCAGCCCCAGGTTTAAGGAAACTTACCTGACTGAGCTCACTTTGGAGCTGCAGGCTGTGCTGCTCTTTTTCCTCCCTCTGTTGCTGGAGCTGCTTACATTCTGCCTTGAGATGCTGGTACTTTGTCTCTACTTCAGACAATTCTTCTTTCAGTCTCTGGCCTGCTTCCCCTCTCTCACCTAACTCTGACTGCAATCTTTGTATCGAGGCTTCAGATGCAGACAGCTTTGCCTGAAGCTGTTGGCAGTCCAGGTCTTTCTGGTGGAAGCTTGCCTGCACGTTCTTCTTACTCACAGAGACTTCATTGTGTTTTTCTTCTAGCTGGGTGTAGTCTTGCTCTTTCTTCAGCAGCTTCTCAGTCAAACTCTATAAAGAGATTTACATAGCAATTCAAGTGCAATTCTGACACAGCTTTTCAATTCATTAATCAAATTTCTTCTCAAAGGTTGATGCTGAACAGTGAAGAACTTGCTCACAAAGAGTAATAAAGGAAATACTAACCATTACCATCATCAGCTCAAAGGTGATGATTGCTTTGAATTTGAAAACATAAAAAATTTGGATTCTCTAAAGAAAAGACATGAACACCACTGAGTGACAAATTTTTCTTACCACATTAACAACAGTAACTATTGCACGGTTTAAGGTCACACTATCGAATTTACAGGCTGAGACAAATACTGGAAAAAATAATTACTTAGAGATAATTTTCAGCTATTACACAATGCTTTTTATTAAATTTTGTGAGCTAAACAAAACCATATTCAGATAGAAATTAATAGACAAGATTATAATTCCAGAAAGCTTAGGTTTTTCCCCGAGCTTAGCTGAGGCACTAACTAGTATTCCAGAGATCTCCAAAGAGGGCAAAGAAGCCATGAGAAACATTTCAATTTTCCAGTGGCACTTTTTGAAGCACAGAAATAAGTTCCAAGGAGGCCTCAGTCATCATCCAACCCAGGTAACTCATTTCATCTTCTTGAAATGTACCAGCAGGTTATGTTCCATTTATTGCAGCATCTTACTGATACCGATCCCAGTGGAGCATTACTATGCACATCTTTTAAATGCTTGCATTCTGTCTGCAGTTTCAGCAACTACTGTATTCTCTAGTGACTCTTTCAATTAAAATACAGAAATATAAAGAACACTTCCATCGTGTCAGCCTGAAAAAAATGCCAACACTGAGGTCAGTCTTACGAATCAAAACTTCAGACAGTTTTGGAATAACACTGTTCCAATAATAAGACAGATAGTGCTGCAATTCTAGATATGCTTGGCATCTTAAGAGCACATTTCTGCACAGTATCCAGGTATGACACTTATTTTCCCACAGGAAAGAGCTGTAAAATTATTCAAATAAGTCAAGCAGTTTAGGTTTTTACAGATTTTAAGGCTCCCACTGCTTCTGGAAAAATTTCACCCTCAGAATGTATAGTTGCAATCCCCTTCTCATTAGAGAGAAATGGGCAGGCAGGATCATTACCATTCATACTGAACTGTATTCCTAAAATACAGCACCTATTTTCATCATAGCTCAGCAAGTTAGACCTCAGGTATTAATATTATTGCCCCTTCATAACTGGATCCACATATCACATGTAGAACTACTATGACCTACTTTGCCAAGAGTCAGAGCAGAGCACTAACTTCAATGTTCAAGTAAAGCTGAGGTAGGGTAGGGAAGAAAGCAAAATAGTTAACATAGTTCTCAGAAACACTATGTAAAACAAAAAAGAAGCAAAGCCTCTTCGCCATCACCTTAAAAGCTATCTAAAGGACAGCCAAGATCAGCAGGTGTGTAGCTGCTGCCCCACATCCTGCACTCTTCTCTCTTCCTCCTTGGCCTGATGAACAATACAGCAATGAATACCAGCACTCAAAGGCACTGCCCCTGACAGCTGAACACTTTCTGCACTCACAAATGACCACAGAGTGACTGAAGCCCATGAGCAGACCCAAGGTCACAGAGCTGCCAAGCTATGGTCACAGGTTACATCAGTGGATTCTGCAATGTTTCATCCCTGGATGCATGTCCCAGCTGCACCCCAGATATGTAAAAGCAGTATGTGGTCACACATGAGCCACCTCTCTTCCCCAAGCCTTGATTTCCACAGAAAAGAAAGAGGGAATGGCAGTATGTCACAACACTCAACAAAAGCCCTGAGCCTTCAAAACTCGTAAGATACAAATGGGAACACCACGCTGACCCCTTATTTTATAACCAAATAGTGGAAAAATACACATCACGCATGTTAGTAGTGACAGTAGCCAGGCACTAAAGAACAAACCCTGTGGTCACTTGATGGAATTTCAGAATAGTTACACGAGTAGAAGATTAGAAACTAAGCATTTTTCCCTGAAGATAATCCATCACAATTTTCCTAAAAGAAAGCAAACAACAAGCCCCACATGCAATGGGTTTAGAATTACAGCAAGTCTTATACTTCAGGGAATATGCTGGTTTTTCACATACTAGGTCTCTTGGGGCCTTCAAGCTGTTACTAGCCACGGCAAGGCAAGCCAAGCCCCAGAATTACAATGCTTTATAAATGTAGGAAAAGCAATTCCTGCTGGTCTCAGGGAACTGATGTTATCTACTTGTCATCTGCTCTTCCTAGCATAGCTCCAGAAAACACAAGAAAAGCGCTTTGCTTGCTTGAATTTTTACATGAGCTTGAAAAACTCAGCGTCAAAGAACAGAAATATCTTCAGCATTGCAAAGGAATTATAAATGGATGTACATATCAAAATGCAATATAATATATTCTATCCTTCATTAGTGGCTCCTCTTACCTCCCTGACAACTTCTTCACAGATGGTAAACTGTTTGAAGTGGGAGCAATTTGCATTATTTGGGAAGATAGTCTTACCTTTTCTAATTCTAGATCCAAGTCCTCTATGGACAAGATTTCCTTGGCTATCATACTATTTTTATGGATACCATCTTTCAAAAAGCTGTATAAAGAGGTGGCTGTAAACTTCTTTAAATCGCTGAAACAAAAATTGAAAGCAGCTCACTGCCACTTCTTCCTATTCTTCAAGTGGTATTATTCTTCCTATTCTTCAAGTTTGGCATTAACTTGACATAGCAAAGAACTCACTCTTGAAGTCTGGTTACCTTATGCATGAATCTGTTTCACTTCACTTTGTTAATGAAATAATATATTCAGGTAAGGACTCTATACTGCATAGCAATAATTTTGCTAAAAGCCTTTTGTTGGTGTTGCTGGTCTGAAGAGCATGACAATTCTCACTACCTCAGTCCTGCCCCTGATTTAATACGCCAAATATGAGTCATCCTACTAAAAGCAAGTATAATTAATCAATTTTTAATTGCACATACTTATCCTCTTTGCAAATACTGTTTTAATATTAGATAACGCCAAATACACAGTGTTTGGGCCTTGTCTTTTCCTGTTTTCCAAGGCTGAGAAGGTTGCTGATAAATAAACACATGTAATGTGCACAGTTCACATATAGTGTTACATACACACATAGCAAAAAGCAGCATGCATCTTTCTCCTTGTCTTCTTTCTTCTATTTATTAACCCACAACACATGCTTTCTCAATGCAAATATAAAATGCAGCAAGTTCAAAGGGTTTTGATAAAAGCTCTCAAGTAATATTTATAAGCTGAGAAGGTCCTGGAGTTTATTTCCATTTTCTACCATTTATGACTTATCAACAGCCAGAAAATATCACAGAAGTACAATCTAAAAGCAAAGAACCTGGAAAAGCAATGAAGAGAGCATAAAATGTATTCTGAATTATGATTTTTAGCCAAGAACTGTAATAGTTCAAAGGGCAATCTTTTTCTTTTAATGTGTGAGCTGCCAACACTGGTTAATAATAGGGATGCATAAACTACAGCCATTAGATGTCTGCAATAACAACCACCCTCAGGATTCCAGTTGTAACATTCTGATCATTATAATACAGTGTTTCCTTGTACATTGTCATATCCCTGGTGTGAAGCAAAATGGTAAAGGAAATCTCAACTTGTGCAACACCTAGAAGTGTTTTGTTACAGTCTTTAGCACTTCCAAGGCAATGTGTGATATGTTTCCATTTTAATGTGAACAGACAAGCATAAGGAATAACAGCATTCTCACCTGGTTTTTGTGTGCTAGCTCTTGGACTGAGTTTTGAAGTTTCTGTAGTTCCTGAACATACACAGCTACCTCCTGAGGTCCTTTGGCAAGTTCAGCTCTTAACTGGTTAATGGTAGCCTGAACAGACAAATATAAAAATCCACATTTAAAACAAAGCTTTGCAGGCATAACCCAAACAAAAGCAAGATGTCTGGTAAAAAGCATCCTCTATACAAATTAACAGCTTAAGGAAAACATCACCTACAAAGACATCTCAGAGCACCATCAGCTATAGAAGTACCACTGAGCATAATTTCCCAGCTGAGATTCGCTCCTGTCCTATTCCAGAAGAAATACATTTGCCCCACTCCAATAGAAAATGCCAGGTTGAACCCATAACAGATGAAAATCACAAGAGACTATCCATCAGTCATTACCACAGTTCTAGTTCAAGATTAAATCCTCCCAGGTCATTGCAGTTACATGGCCAAAGGTTCTCCCTCCCTGGGAAGGGAATTGTATTGGAAAAAGCACTAGAAATGAGTCTGGCATCTGATGCAAGTCAGTGTGTCACTTCCAGAGACATCAACCCTACAGGTCAGAATAATCAGGGTAACAGTGATAGGATAGCAATACTACCCCATTTTACAGGATTGGTACAAAACAGAATATATCGATGACTGTACAGTATTTAAATACTGTAACAAAAGCAAACAAGAAAAACACTTCAGGAGGGTAACAATGGCTGCCCTAAAGCATGCTGTGCCTGAATGCACTCACTTTGAACAACCTATGTAATAGTGACCTTTATAAAGTTTCCTTTCATATTGTTATAGTAATCACAGATTTCAGCGCAAAGGTATAAAAACTGAACTCAAGAATGAGTTAAAGCATATAGTGAAGTAGCAGACAATAAACATACTATTGACACCCCTCCTACAGAAAAATAGAATCATAGAATAGGCTGGGTTGGAAGGGACCTCAGAGATCATTGAGTCCAGCCCTTGAACAACTACCGCCACAGTCACTAGACCATGGCACTGAGTGCCATATCGAGTCGCTTTTTAAATGTCTCCAGGGACAAAGAGTCCACCACCTCCCCAGGCAGCCCGTTCCAATGTCTGATCACCCTTTCTGTGAAAAAATTCTTTCTAATATCCAATCTGAACTTCCCCCGACACAATTTAAGACCATGCCCTCTTGTCTTGCTGAGAGTTGCCTGGGAAAAGAGACCAACCCCCCCCGGCTCCATCCTCCTTTCAGGGAGTTGTAGAGAGCAATGAGGTCTCCCCTGAGCCTCCTCTTCTCCAGGCTGAACAGCCCCAGCTCCCTCAGCCTCTCCTCATAGGATCTGTGTTCGAGTCCCTTCACCAGCCTGGTTGCCCTCCTTTGGACCTGTTCGAGGACCTCAATATCCTTCTTGAACTGAGGGGCCCAGAACTGGACACAGTACTCAAGGTGTGGCCTTACCAGGGCTGAGTACAGGGGCAGAATCACCTCCTTGGACCTGCTGGTGACGCTGTTTCTGATACAGGCCAGGATGCCATTGGCCTTCTTGGCCACCTGGGCACACTGCTGGCTCATGTTCAGACCAAAGAGGACATGTGAACACCTTATGTGCTTTACAAGGCTGTTTCATTACAGCCTTTTTTTCAGAAAAAGAAAAGTAGAAGAGCTGGGTTTTTTTAAGAAAAGTAGAAGAGTTTTCACTATGCAATGACTTTAAGTAAATTTTTTGCTGTGGTTTTTTTTTTTGTCTGTTTGTCTAAATTGTCACTTCGTATCAACAGAAGAGCTTTTATTTCAAATATGTCCTGGGCTATTGTTGCCATGTGTTAGAATTAAGTAGAGAAGGAAGCAACCGTTCTGAGAAGAACCAGAGCACCAATGCTTACCATGTTCTGCCATGCAGCCACTTGTTCTTCTCTGGTTCAGCCTACATACTGATGATACTACAGACATCTGATATTATTATAATTGCTGCAATGTAGTTTAGAATCTTTCCATACATCTAAGACTTCTTATATCAACACATAGTAACATGCAGCCTTCTCCTTCATCTGCTAGACTTCCAGGAGGACTGAAAAAACCTTCAACTTGTGTCTTTTTTCCTTTCAAAGGCTGCACTTTAGAGCTATGTTTTAAAATGGGTAGTTGAGTCAAAACTTAAACATACCTCATTTGAGGGAACTGTGAGAACGCTTTAAGGTAATTTTTGTTACACCCATGTCACCATGTCATTTTATCTTCACATGAAAACTAAATATCTCAAACCACAAAAGACTACAGATACAATACTTTGAAATGAAATTTAAATTCTGCAGCATAACCACATTATATACAACTCCAATTGCGATAGTGCTTTTTTCTCATCTGATGAAGATCTTAGCATATATAACTTTAACTTGAAAATAATGGTAGATTCATGTTTAGTACAATACTGAACCCTTGTACAATTCTTGGAGCTCAATATATCTTTTGGGGGGTGAAGAAATGCAGGAAAGCAAGTCCTAAGGAGTTAAGAGTAATGCTGGGCAGTGTTTGTTTGAAGTTCTGCAGTACAATTGAAGAAACAGAAGTTAAAACTGCAGTTCTGAAATCTAGGGCAGAATAACAAGATGTCAGGAATCCCTCACATCCACAAACCTTAACAGGACAGAGGATATTAGCAGAGGATATCCCTATAGAAACTCTAGGCATTCCCTCGTGAAAGCTGGGGAAATCTGAAAGGACCCCACTTCACTAGGTACCACAGCCTCACATTGACAAGTTTGGCTGCTCTTGTTGCAGTGGTGGGGGACAACAAAAAAGAGAGGGCAAAATTAAAAGGTCTCAAAAGCAGCAGTCTGCAGTGAAGATTGTTACACTGTCAAGCCATTCATCAGTAAAACTGTACCACCAATCCACCAGTGCAATGCAACCACACCCAGCAGGAGAATTTTTTGGAGGTATGGATTTTCCAGCTACTCAGTAAAATACAGATTAGACAAAAGGCTGTCTGGTGACACTGTATTTTTATTAGGATTTATTGTCACTATCTGTGTCATAGATCTCCCTCACCGTCATGGTAACCAACATCAAAAAGGCTAAAGCCCCAGTGGATCAGTTGGATCCACAATGGAAATAGTTCAAGGAGTAAGGTTCCTTCCTTAAGATCCAAGTCAGAGCTGTTGAATCCCTTTTTCTCCATCTTGCATGGAAGTGAAAGTATTCACTGGTGGAAAAGCACAGGAACTAAACCCAACAAATTATAGTATTTACTGTGGGAGAGGCAGGTTTGCTTTCTTAAACATGGAGTTATCATCAATTCTATATGCAATAACAAAAAAAAAGTGCTAATGTGTAAACATCTCCCATCAGAAATTTTTATTTTTTTTCTACTCAGTCAAAGCAGAGGCAAGCTTTCACAAAATACTTTTAAAGAAACCTGCATATTCTGCAACTCAAGTAAACAGTAAAGTCCCCTTTAAATGGCATGAATTAAAAATTCAAAAACAAGCAAATATGGAGAAAAAAAACATGAATCGTCACCCCCCCCAAAAGAAAAAAAAAAAAACGAAACAACATAGGAACAATATTTTATTTTCTACTTTAGACTGCAGCAACAAAGAGAGGAAAAATTAGGTGGTATTGCCTGGAAACAGATTACAGGTGACATCCTGACATCTTGACCTTAAGAGGTGGTGAGGCCTGGCAGTCACTCACTCTCTGCTCTAGTAGTTAACAGGCAACACTTGGAGGTCATTATTCAGCAGAGATGGGGGCAGGGGGAGTTATGAGGGTATGAGTGCAGAACAGATTGGTACCTTACACACAAAATATTTCTACAATAAATAACAGGTGTGAAAGGAATTTCCATTTGCCAGTAAAATTACTAAAACCAAACCAAAATAAAAAGTTAAGAATATCCATTTTGTTTTTTAAATCTTGGGTAATTTTGAGAATTCTTTATGTCCTATAAGAATAGGCAAATTATTATCTACTTTCCTTTAATAATTTCTTTTTATGCTTATTTTAACACTCTAGTATCCATTTTCAGACACATAAACTCCAATATTAACCAAAACCATCATTTTTACGTGTATGTAACTCAATAAAGAACACAGTTCTTTGAATCACACTGTACTGTTCTATTTCTCTCTCCCAACAAAAAGAGCACAGCTCTGCTAGGAAGTTTTCCCCTCTGCTAATGGGCTCTTGTAGTAACTTTTTATGCCAAGGAAAGGTTTTGTTACAAAAAGATGAGAGCTGTTGGAGGGCAGATATTGACAGAATTAGGCAATGACTGTAATGAAGAGACATGGCTGTAAGACAGTTCAGAACATTCTGTTAATAAAGAGGCTTTTTCATTATGAAGAATTAGTATTTTCCATTGTCAGATGAAAATCATGGCAAAGCTAACATACACATCTTTAGATAGGACTATTACCTCTGAGTTAGCCTGCTCTGCCTGCAAGTGCTTGCATTCATCTTTCAGCTTTTCAGATTCTCTCTCACGTTCCAGAGTCATTTTGTCCATCAGTGTCTGAACTTGGACCAGCTCCTTTTTCAGGACAGCCACATCTTCCACACCAGGCCTTTGCAGCTGAAAAGTAGAAGAGTAGCAATGAGCAACAAACTATTGGTAGACAAGCTTCCACTGTCAATGAAAATTCTCGAAATCTGACTAATAATAAATTTTTGGGCAAGGTGACAAATACGGTATTACAGCTGTGTGTGTCAGTGTAGAATGCAAACAAAACAAAACAAACAAAAAAAAAAAGAAACAAAAAAGCCCAAACTCCCCCAAAATACAAAAAAACCCACATCCAGAAAAGCCAAACCCACAGAAAAGTACACATCATTCCCAAAGAAACAGGATTTAATGGCTCGTTATCAATTCTTGCCTACTAAACCTTGAATTTGTTGATTGATTGCAACCAAATCTGACAAATGGGATAAGGTCTCCAAGATTAAATTCCTGTAATTTTTTAAGTAGGTAGATGGCTAGGTGCAGGATGGAGATCTTCCCTGTGAGAAAACACTGAAGTGACAGGGATTCCATGCAGGACATTTATCTGAACTCACAGTCCCCTAAGATGTAAGCTGTACTGACTCTACTACTCTATAGAAGGGATATATATGTTATATATATATATATGTATACACTATATTGCTGCAATACTCACAAGCCCCTCTCACAACTGAGAGACATAACAGTCCAATATTACACAGACTTTTGTAATGACACTGTCTATGACCTCAAGAACTGTTTCAGAAAACCACAAGAACAGACAAGAAAATCAGCTGAAGGAAAAGTCTTCAGAGTAATGTCAGACATGTCCTGTACCAGACCCACAGGTGAAATCTGTTGGTAATAACATCTAAAACACCACACTCTCCCTCAAAGTGAAAAGCTATGGAAGGCACAGGCAACACTGGGCACAGAAAAAAAGTAGAGAAAAGAAAGTGCTGGCATCTAGAAGAGAAAAGGTAGAGGATAAAGGGTAAGAATGGAGAAGGAGAATGAAGGACAAGAAACAACTGAACAGACAGAGAGGAACTGACAGGTCCAGTGGCTGGGCATGGCCAAGAGGGACTCACGAGCCCCTCAGGGCAGTGGACTACAGGGAGGAAGAGGGATAAATGAGCCCTACTTTTCTCCAGTCTAAGCAGTGGTTGAGTGGAGGAATGAAGACAAAAGAGAAGCTAGGAAGTCCCCTCCACTACTGCTTTGGAAGCAGCATGACAGCTTAAGTCACTGTGATTGCTCCCTGGAGCCAGGGCTGTATATGACAGTCACCAGGAGCCAAAATCCTGGAAAACACACACACTGGTATTATAAGCTAAGAGCAAGAGGGATGACACTAACATAGGGATGGTGATGACAGCTGCCAGCCTTTCAGCCACCACATTACAGAACACCTCTCTGAGCACTTCTTATGTACACAGCTGTCCAGGGACAGCCAGGGCATAACTCCTCATGGAAAAAGGGTGATCTAAAGACAGCTGTGGAAGTCAGCAATGGCACACTTGAAATACAGACCTGCAATGCACATCTATAAGTGTAATCCCCTTCAAAGCTGGTGAAAGGCAGAGCATCAAACAAGCAGAGTATAATATAATGTAAGGCAAATTTTAATATACAAGCCAGAAACTACTCATATTTCCTCATATTGGAAAATACACTGAAAATGTAGGTCAGTGAAAGTAATCAGAATCAATGCTGTTCTGCAGTTTTCCAGACAACACGCACACCTCCTTGTTAAAACTGCATTTGCAGTCACTGAAGTACATCCCCCCTTAGCTTGAAAATAACAAAAAACATTAGTGTAAAGTGAATACCAGCTCTGTCTTTAAGTCTTCCACTGTACTTCTCTCCTTCTGCAGTTCTTGAGTCAGGTTTTTCATTTTCTGTTCTGCACCTTCCCGAAGGCTGATTTCTTCATCATACTTAGATTTAAGATCTAGTAAGAAGGAAGTTGAATAAATAACCACTTCCACAAGTTCCACAAGTAGAGAACAGAATCACACCTTACGTTAATAAACTTACCCACAATTTCAGTGGACAGCTGTGCTGCTTTTTGCTCAAATAAGTCTTTCATTTGCTTAATGTTAAAATTTTCTACTTGGATCTCTTCTAGTTGCCGTTCTAAGGATTCTATTTCCATAAAAAGAACAGCATTATTTTCTGGAAGTACTAGCATAATACAGTTATTCATGCCCACAATGAACCACAGCAGGTAAATGAGTGATGTAAGTTCACTTAACATCCAATAAGCTTGGCAAAGTGAACAACATTACTGAAGTTTAATATCTAGAAGGATGTTGCTGGAACCTGTCACTAGTTGAATACTCTGCAGGATTAAGTACATATTGGTTTTCACAAGTCACACATAGATCTTCAAATCACTGCAACATGCTGCTGAATTCCAGCCCCTGAGCTGTGATTAAAAGCTCTTTAATCATAAGCAGTCAGACATTTTATGCACACATACGGAAAATTTTATTCCACAAGTGCCTCATGGACAAAAACACAGAGCTAAAATTACTGGTCTGCAAAAAAAATCCCCAAAGTTATAACAAAAATTATTAAATAAAAAAATACTAATTGTTTTCTTTGCTAGTAATGAGTGCAGGAAAAATTATTTAAACCAGCACTTACAAATGCTATAGTTTATATATCAACAAACTGTCTCCCTTGTAGAAATTACAAAAAACAAGCCTCTGGAACATTTCCCCAGACTATAGCTATCAAGAGCTACCTATCTATCTTAAGCGCTTACAGTGAACAGTTTTTTCAGTAATTGTACAATGCCAGGTTTATAGTTCTTTAGCTTACCAAAATTAAATCTTTTTCACAAACCTAAAAGCTATACTACAAAAAAAAAAATCTCAGAAATTCAAGAACTGTGCAGAAATTAAGAGAGTAAAATGTTAGCCACCTGTAGATGTAGCCGTTGTCAATCCATCGGACTTAGAATCCTTAAGAAACAGAATAAATGCAGCATTAGACAGTAGGAATAAAAACTACTACTTCCAAAGTTCAACTCATTTTTGGAAAAGACAGGGAAATCATTAATTTTGTGCTCAAATACTGAACAGCAGTATCAAAATATCTGGTTTCACATAGTTATATCTGGAAGACTGCAGAAGCCCAAGATGCTTTTCCATTTGCTGTATCACTAAACCTTGACACTTGCAGATATACAAGACTCAAGTAACAATCCCCCCCCGCCCTCTTTCCTCAGTATTGAAATCTGCCCCAAACCAGAGGCTCCAGACATTATTAAATGCATTCTGAGAAGGCATTCTCTCAGAAGGCAATTTCTGAGGTTTGTAACAAATCAGTACCTATGCAGCTCACAGTAATAGAAGTGAGAGCTTCTTAAGGTACAACACAATGTGCCTTGCCTTGTTTGTTCAGTTCACCTGGACATCTGCAAAATCACACTGATGTTCTCCTAAAGTTCTTACAAGAAAGACCCCATCGTCCTTTCTCATAGCAAGTGAAACACCACATTCAATTTATTTTCTTTAATAAACTGAGTTCTGAATAAGCCAGAGAGAAGGAAAAGTCTGAACTGAACTTGCAGTCAGTAGTATGGAAGAATTATCTTTGTTCTTCAGGTTTCTATATACAGTTACATTGTGGAGAGACAACTAGCTTTGTTTTCAAGAACATGTCAATATTCAAATTATGGAACTAACTAAATCAGGCCACGTGCCTTACAAAAAAGGTATTAATCTTCAATGTCAATGCTGATGATAAACCTGCTTCAAGTATTTTAAAGCAATTACTTGCTGCCGCTGCCCCTGCAATTTCTCTAGTTCTTTCTTCAACTCTTCTGAATACCACCTCTCCTCCTGCGGGGGGTGACAAACAAAGAAAAGGAGATGGGAAAGAGAGAACTGTAAATTTGTTTGCAGTATAGATAGTGGAACAGTGCAATTTGAAACAAAAAAAAAAAACCAAGTGCAAGTAAAATACATTCCCAACCTTTAGCGAAGCTTGCAAGTCTTGAACTTCTTGTCGGAGTAGTGATACTTCATCTCTGAATAAATATATCCACAGAGTGAAGAAAATGAATATGAGGTGGTTATTTTGTCAATTGCATACAGGTTATAACATGTATCAAATAACCGGAGTGATAGCCATGTACTAAGTAAATATAACTTACATAACTATAAATAGTTATTTTTAGATTTTTTGAAACTTGCAACCAACCACATTAATAGATACTTACTAGTTCACTTTGCACATGACTTGAAAAATGCTGAACATGTTAACAGGATAAGGAAAGAAATAGATATGCAAAAAGTCTTACGATAATTTAAATCTAAATTGGTTCATCAGCTCAACCATATGAGCTCAGAATGGCAAAGCTGTGCATAGACAGTTTTTCCATGCCTTTTTATAAAAAGGCCAGGTCTGTTCTCCTTCATTTCCCATATCATGTAAAGGAATACTAATAAGAGACAGCATGCTACCTTATTCCTTTTGAAATATGCAGTTACATCTTTTTCCATCCACAAAGCAATTTGGCATGCCCCACAGAGACACTTACTTAATGGACTGAACGTTTAAATCCCTGGTATTTTGAATTCTCAAATCTTGTGCTCAAGCCTCAAGCCGTACAAAAACACAAGATCCAAGGCTCCAACTGTTATAAATTGATTTAGATAGCACCTATACAAATCGCTTGGCTTCTTCCAGAACTGCACAACTAAACATACAAATTGCATTACTGAGACACAGCCACTCCAAATCTCAAACACACAGGTTATTAAAACAATGCAAACTTAACACTTTCTTGTTGTTAGTACAGTGGCAACACTGAGAAGTAGACAGAATATGTGTGGGTGCCAACAAATTCTCTGTTCTATACCAAACAATTTTACTGCTGCTGTCTCATACTTAAGGAAAAGAAAAACAAAACAAACAAAAACCAAACAAAACCACAAAACAAAACAAAACACAAAACATTTCTTGGCTAAACTGGGAAGGAATAATTTCAGCCTACATTATAATGCCAACATCAGGTCAGGGTCATCAAGAAGCAAGTGAAACACTTGCTTTGTGTGTGCTTTGATGTGAACCAGTAAAGCAAGAAGTCTGAGGTGGATCAATTTTAATGACAAAATAAACACGAAACATGGTGAGGCCTTTTTTTCAGAGGAAGATTTTCTGCCACTTATACATCATCATGCCTGTGTGAGACACACATTGCAGGTTCACAAATACAAATTTTACTGAATCAGGAGTAGCTGTGGCCCAAAATCCATACATCGGTAGTGGATGGAGAAGAAAAAGCTGCTTTGTCCCCAGTTTAACAAAGAAAAAGTAAATCAACAATAAGTAAAATTGACACCTAAGATTATAAATGAAATCTCAGGGAGGTGAAACAGTTAACTATATTGAACTTGAAGGCCTGAACACACAGCAGATCAGGGATACTAAATAATTTACGATGCTCTGGTCTTTCCAGCAGATAAAAGGTTTTGAGCTGTATAAAAATAGGTTTTAGTAGAGGGAAAGGAAGAGGGGAAGAGAAAGGAAAGAGAGAGAATTTATAACATAAGGACTCTTCTAGAATAGTTGCCTCAATATCCCCAGCACATTTTTGCTTTACAGCTTTAAGATGAAACCTAAATTCAGCTTAACTCACCAGTGGAAAATGAATGGGGAAAAAATACGTAAGGGATCACTGTAGACCCTCTAATTTTGGTTTTCTTACTGTCATCCAAATCCTCACCTCTCTGGCAGGGCTGTTAAAATCCACAGAATAATTGAATAACTTGGGTTGTAAGGGACCCCTAAAGATCACCCAGTCCAACCCCCTCAATCTCAGCACATCTGAACTTCACCACCCTTACAACCTTTTCCTGCTGCTCCACTTCATTCCCTAGCTGCAATGCCAGTGCCTTTATCCTAGCACTGACAACCAGTGGTCTAGCTGAACTGCAGTAGGGAGAATTTTGTGATTTACTCTTGACAATTAATTACAGTAGTTTACTGGAGACATGGGGGGAAGAGAACACAAATGTAATTCATAGTACCTGGATTTCTCTATTGACTAACTAAGAAACTTCATTTCCCAATCTTGGTCCTATGAATTACAGGTAAACTTCACTCCTTGACCACTAAGAGAGTTGCTCCCTGCAGCAGGCTGCAATATTTCTTTAACGCAGTATTCCAAGTCTTGGAAAAAAATATTTATGTTGAATGTGTTTTCTCAAGCAAGCATGCAACTGAGAGACATTAAATAATGCCACTCTAGTAGGAGGAAATAGCTCATGTGTTACACAACTGTCACCAGACTCCCTTCACTCCATCCAAACTCCCTAACCTTGTCCACTTTTTTAATTTTGTGAGAGAAAACAAAGCCACTTGTCCTCAAACTGTCAGGAGCCTGGAAATAAATAAATAAACTTCACCAGCCAACATCTGGCTAACATTGGAAACTTGCAGGCATAAAAATAAATCTTTCATAATGTATATAAACAAAACAGTTATGACCAATGATTCTGCCATGTGAATATTATTATTCTACCAAAAGTATAATTTCAACTCTAAGTCATACTATTTCAAAGAGGCTTAAATCCAACAGAGAAGAGATACACATTCTTGAATAAACGTGCACATGGGAAATCAAATATAACTCCACTTGTACTCTACTTTCTCCTATATATAGCCATAATTTTTATCTTTTTTTGTTGCAGCAGCTGAAGAGAAGGCAGCTAGCCACAAGGAAAGGCCCATTTGGGCATGAAGACATTGAAGACATGACCTCTGCTAATGCTGGCTGTTACTGGCTTGCCAGCTCTGCACAAGCCAGGGAGATACAAATCTTCATTCAGGAAACTGAAATATGTCACCTGACACACTCTTTTTTTTTTTTTTTTTTCTTTTTTCTTACCTGACACACAGAACCACCCACTCTTGAGTTTGTTACATAAATAAGTGTATTTCTTTCTATGTAATTATTTGTCATTTGGGGTCACATTTCTACTAGAAATGATTCTATTTGAATCATTTACTTCCCAGCATCAGTAGAAACCAGCTCTGTTAGCAGGCTGACCACCCATGGGGTAGTGCCATGTGTTTATCTGTGTCCTGAGGAAGGTCACAGGCAGATGCTCCTTCTGGCACTGTTGTGTACAAACCAAGGGAGTTTGGGGGAGTTTTGCCATTTACAACAGTCTGAAACACTGAGCAGAACTAGAACTAGCAGGAAGCAAAAGGAAACCTAGCTAAATTTTATTCCTAAGAAAAAGCTCCCTGAACCACAGTGGACTACTCAGTTTAATGCTAGAGAAAGTTTTGCATTACCAATTTCTGCTACCTACCACTGGTCTCAAAAATAAAACAACCACATACATTTCCTAACAATACATTTAACGATACAGTTTTGACCAAACAGTTAAATAAAGTAAATTAGAGAAAATTTCGCAAGATCAACATAGAATTTCTGGAACACAGAAATGAGTTAATGACAGACAGAAACTTCTCAGACTTGCAGAGTTAGGTGACATGGCAACCTATTTAGGCATTCACAGGTGTTACAATTACCCAGTAAGTACCCCAGCCACCCAGACTAAAATCAGATCTCTTCTTTATCCTCAGAGTTGTCCTCCCTCACCTTCAAAAGATGACATTTCAGCTTTATGCCAAAAATCATGAGGAACCTATATCTTTTCTGTCACACTCCTAATATCATTCCAGTCTGTAATATTGCATTTACTGCTGCATGAGAAAGGGATGTTTTAATTAAGAATACATATATGTGTATCCGATTTTCATTTATTGTCAGATCAATATCAGCCAATGTAAGCTGCTTTTCAGCTGTAGTTGGAAATGGGGCAGAAACATTTAAATATCTGACTACATAATTAAGTGTTAAAATTAATATAGTCTTCACTGTAATTAGAATCAACTCAACATTAACACAAAAGCACATGCACAAATGAGGACTGCTGCACCTTTCTGGTGACAGATGACCTTCCCCTCCATGTGTTGAATCAATGCCGGAATTATGAACTGCTTCATAGTGCTTGAACAGCTCCTCAGCTGATCCATGGGACTTCATGCACAGAGGACAAATAAAGCCCTGTTACAAAACAGAAAAAAGAAAAGAAAAAAAAAAAAAAAAGAGGTGAGAAGTAATTTTTTTCTCTTATTTTTACACAGAATTCAAAAGGTAGCAGAAATAATTGTTAAAATCCATACTAATTATTTCATGCTCTGATAACAGTTTTGGCAATGAAAAAGGTAAAAAAATGCCTACAAGTCGTATGTCATTATTCCAATGTTTCAGGTGTTTTTCCATTATATACTAGCAATAAAACTTTTATCTAGAAAATAAGAAGTCATTTCAGAAGGACGGCTCTGCAATTTCTATCCCCCAAAGCAAAGAATTTTCCATACAACTTTTCATAAAATCAGATTCTTATTTCAAAGAGGAGATGGGGTCTAGAGTTTGATCTTAAGGAGATACAAAAAAACACTCTAAAGCACAGCTTTTCATACACCTACTGCTACCACATTCATGCTACTGATTTAATACAAGCCTGGTGATTAAAAACCACTTTCTACCTTGCATACAATTAATTAGTAAATTCAATTCAGATAAATACTACCTTACAAAAACCATATCTTTGCAGTCTAAAGAAATAAAAATCATCCATTTTCATTCCAGCATATTTATTGCAAGCTTACCAGAGTGAAAATTCATCAGCACAGTGCCCTTGCTCTTTCCATTAGCCCAAAGAGAAATGAAAGTATTATGTACCTCTCAACATTTGTGAAGTGTCCAAACTGCCATTTATCAGAAGTACCATCATTTCATCTAGCAACCTATTACATCGGCTTTTAAAGTCTGGATGATATATTTGTTTTCTACTCATTTGCTTATCCTGCCTACTCCCAGTTCAATTCCCATTTCTGCTACAGCCCATAGTGGTGGCCAGACACAGTGAGAGGAAACAATTCAGTCTCAGGCTGGGGACTCCCTGTAATTCCAGGCAGTGCAAAGAGAATCTCATGCAAGTGAGAAGACCCTCTGTTTCTTAAATTAATTTAAATTACTCTTTTGCATGTTTATATGTTACCCCTAAGTCCCTTCTGCCTGTACAAGTTGTAGCACACTCCAACACAAAGTTGCAAAGTTGTGGAGTTGCAAAGGCTCTGCAGTATCCAAGATGAGAGAACTCCAGCAGGATTATCCCACTTCATGTAACGTATGCTCATGTGCAATTTCTGAAGGCCATATGAAGAGACAATACTCCTCTAAACTTCGCCTTTGAATGTTATGAGGCAAGCCACAAAACTTAAATATTAGCACAAAATAAATATACTGAATGTGCATGTTGATAACCACAACAACACTCATAATTTTCTAACTTGACATTCATATTTTGTTTCATTAGTCACTCAGAATTCAACAACCAAACACTTATATGGATTTAACCCAGGAGAACCATCTCATTCAGCTACTCAAGCACAGCCAGAGCTCCAGAGCACTGAACAGGAAAGAGTAACTGCTATTAGTTTTTCAGAGTTTCAGAAATAAGTAACTAAACACGTTTGCTTGTCAAATTTACCACGCATCATACTGAAGACTATTTGTGGCACAACTAGATCAAACAAAATAGTATACTCTTTGCTAAGCAGACAACAGGCACTTACCCTTAGCAACCATTTATTTATTCCCCAGTTGATCAGCAGTTTCACTCCAGGATAAACCAAGTTAACTCTTACGGATGTATACATGCCAAAATGGGTACAGAAAATTGATTTACCCTCTAGATTATCAGTAAAGTTTATCTGATATAATGAGGATATAATTATATGATGGCAGTGACCGTAACGCTGAGCAAAAGAGACAAAGGGAAAATCCTAGCAATAGCCATGGCAATGAAGTATAGTAGGGGTCAAAAAGCAAGGGATTTTTTTTTTCCTGGTGGATTTAAGCAGTCAGTCTCGTACAGCAACACAGCAAAAGGATTCTTTGGGGATGAAACGCTACAAAGTGGTTCTGTTTAGTTTTGTTTCCCAGTGATGAGAAGTTCTGCTCTGCACAGAAGACACCAAATGTTCCTTCTGGCATCAGCAAGAGCATCTGGAAAGAACGAGTGTAGAAAATTGCTCTGGCCTCTCTCTCTTTTTGCCTTTTATTTCTTTCCATTTAGAGTCTGTTTATTCCCTAAAATGTCTGTTTATTTGCTTGGTTTTCTATGGTTTGTTTTTTTTTTTTTTTTTGTGGTTGGGTTTTATTCTGTGGAAATAGGAGTCCTGGTGAAGGGGAAAGAATAGATTTTATGTGAAATTAGCCCAAGGGGACTGCAATCAATCATGTCTGAATTACAAGGCAAAGCCAACCTAAGATTTCCCAGGCAGATCTGAAGGCAGTGGCTGCAAGGATGGGAAGCCAGAGGCAGAGCAGAGCTGCCAAGCTAAGGAACGTGCTGCAGCTGAAAGCCCACAGTGTGGATGGGAGCCCTGAAGAAACAGGCGTGCTGTCACCAGCTGAGGGGGGGAAGCATGGACAAAGCCTCTTCAAGGTAGAAACTCCCTTCCTCTCACATATGCAAGGGTAAAAAAGTGCATCACCCACCAGCCCCAGGATCTCCACCACAGCCATGCCCATGGCTGGCCTCACTTTTGGGGGACCTAACACTGCTGGAGTCAGCACAGGGTTTCAGCTCTCACATGCACCCTTACTCTTAACAGAGTTTCCTAGAATGCACAAGCTATAACAGAGTAAGATGTCACCCTTCTGTAATGGGGCATCCTCTCTCAGCATCACCTTGAGAAGAATTTTGAAAACATGCCAAAGTGTGTTTTGCTAATCTAAAGACAAATGTGTAAGAAGAAAGAAGGGGGACGAAAAAACTGATGGTCCAAGATGCTTGTGTCTCATAAAAATTGTGTTAGTTTGCAGGACTTTATATCAAGTGCAAGATAATCCTGTATCAGGATTGTGCCTGACCTGGATAAAGAGGACATTGTGCAGCTACAACCATGAGGCATACCAGCGACTGCCACAGCTTGGAGGAGCTGAGGTGTGCTTTCCATTCAGCTTGAACTTGGCTCCTGTAACTAACAGAGTCCTTTACAGAAGGATCAAGTATGAGAGCAATGTCCTTGTATTTGAGGCAGTAAGCTACAATAAAAAACACGCAGTTACACTGTTCAAAAAGCTGCACTTGCCAAAAGACACTCTGTAGACTTCATTTTTAAATGCATTTAGGAATTATTTTATATAAAGCACAGCCACAGAGAAGTGAAAGGCATATCATACTCTTTATTTAATAAAACTAAAGACATCATTTATAGCCCTGGCTGCACTGTAAGTCATAACTCTCTAATTGGGCTTTATCTTTCAATTTACACAGGGAGAAAAGAACCCAAAAGAAGTTAAAGGATGATTAATTGGGTTTTGTTTTTCTAAACACAGAATGTTTCCAGGAGGAAATGACAATTTATTGAATCCAAAGCTTTTACAGATGCCTGTCAGTTAATGGAAAATAAAACCACAAACACTGCATGCACAAGTTTTTTATCAGGGAAGAGTTCTTAAAATCACAACAGAATCGCTGAAGCAAGACAGCAAGAACAGTAGAAAAGTAGTCCAAACCAAAAACCCCACAGACATGCAGAAACAAGGCACCAGGAGTCAGCACACAATTTACAGGTCAGAAGAGCCCCTGGCCCAGTGGTCAAGGCATTCCAACAAGAATGAGTAAGACACTAACTACAAATCCCACTTTTCTGATCCCAAGGGAAACGTTTCTCTTTCAGGTGGATGCCAGTGAGCCATGTCCAGTACCCAGCACATCCAGAGCACCAAGCTGTTCATGGTGGGATGGGCCATCCTCAGGGTGAAGACTCCAACATAGACATTTCACTCAAGAGCAGCACAGAAACTGCTACACAGAAGTTTTGTAGGAAAGTGTCTTACCCCAGCTTGAGTTATGAGAAATTTCACAAAAGACCTCAGGCTCCATAGAAGCACTAGAGGCTTCTTTACTTGCCTTACTCAAGGCAGACCTATGAATAAGCCCACAGAAGACTGTTTGTAGCTATTTTTCCCCTCTAATAGTTAAGATTCGGTTTCAGGCCTGATAAAGTTAAGCTTCTCAATCCTAAAATGCATCCAAGGTAAATTATTCCCTTTGGGTAACATTAATTTTCACACTAATCATAATGAAGTATTATTTGGGATCTAAACCAGGTTGCTAAAGGCAACACTGGAAGGAAAATCTGGCCAGAAGAAATACCATATTTATTTTTATTGTACCCATATAATTTACAAGGCTCTTAACTGTGGAAGAACTTTGGCCTCTCACATCAAAATACACTGCCCAGTGAGAGGAGGGGCATGGCAGACAACCACGCTGATGGCAGGCTACTGCAGAGTCCTCCTAATCCTCAGACTATTTTAAAACTGACTCAGAAACAGTTTATGGAACAGAAAAATTAATGTACAGAACAGAATGAATTCTGTTGCTCTGGCTTCTCCTTGTATTACTCAATAGGGCTGACTGGGAGTAAGGCAGTGGTGCAAAACATTTTTCTGAAAATTTCACTCTTCGGAGAATATTCCCAGACTATTGACTTAATTGCAATGGGGTTTTCCTCGCCATTCTGCACAAACTTGATCTAATGAAATTGTGTACTGTGACAAGACGTTTTGAAAAGCAACATTTTCCTTACTCCCTAGCAAAGAAAATTGAGTATTTTCCAAAATCTGAAAGCCCTCAAGAGACTGAAGGTTCCTCCTTGAGGTTTAAAACATAACCAGACATTTACATATAGGTGTTTACTTCCCAATTATGACCAATGGAGAGCTATTCAGCACTGTTAACAGAGGAAGGAACAAGTCAACTGACCATAACAAATGTGTTCTGTATGTATAGAGTCAGCATAGCATCTCCCTGGGCTCCCTCATTGATAACTGCAGCTTGAGACACCTATAGATACACACATTAATCTATCTTCATCTGCCAACTGTTTTTTTTTCCCCAGGCTCTTTAACAAAATGGTCTTTGTAGAGCTAATATGAAATCTTGCTTTAAGTAATTAGTGAGTGAAAGCACAGCTTACACTACAAAGCTACTTTTCCACAAATTAAAACTGGAGTTATCTGGCAGAAAGAACATGACACTTCTTGAAGGACAGCCCCATGGGCAAGGCAGTTTTTGCAGGATGGAATTCAGATTTGCTCATCTAGTTGAAGTTCAAGAAAAAAAGTATCCCATTTAGGTTTGAAAGTCACAGCCACAGCTACCCAGCTTCCTTAGCATTTTCTTGAAATAGCTGATGACTGTCTATAGCCTATTCTCCAATCCCATTTTAAAATTGTATAGAACTGAACAACTGTCCCACTTAGGCAGCTACAATTGCTGCTGATCTACAGCTGGATGTGGTAGAGAGCTACATAGCACAAATAGTGCACCCAGAGCTTGATTTGCTAACACAAACAGAGCTTCTGGAACATCTTGAAATTTTATCCCAGCAATTATGTCACGAGTCAAGCTTCAAGAACCAAGGAACTCTGCTGTCTTCCACTGAGAAGTCAATTTTATCCCACAGAATCTCTTCTAGGAAAATATTTAACTGCTGTGGTAAAAGAAAAAACAAAAAAACCCAAAAAAAAAAAAAACAACCCCCGAAAAAAACAAACCACCACCATATACATGCTATAGGGTGACTTAGTCCATTCCAGTACGCCCTTTAATGTATTTGGCATTCATATTATCAGACTTAAAGTTTTAATAAATTTGAATTTCTAGGGTTTGCCTTTGACCTTCTAGAAATACTGGGCCAACACTCAAGCCTACAGCCTGTTTGCAGCGAGCCACACAAACAAAAAGCATCACTGTAATTCAAACCAAGAGCTGTAACACCTTCCAGCCATGACCTATGTTTGCCCATGTCTCAGAATCCAGACTTATATTACCAGTTTTTTCAAAAGTGCATTGGTACAGTAAACTGCATGCTGTAAATAAAGGTCACTGTATGGCATGTTCATATACTCAGAGGCATAAACACTCCTCTGGAGTTTACTTTAGGTTTTGTGTGTAATGATTATCTGGAAAAATTCTAAATTCACTATTCATGCTTTTCTACTGCAGGTGAACCTCCACAAACTTCCCTGATACACAGAACACATCTTCACCAGCATTTAATAGTAACTAAGCTAAACCTCAGATACTCTACAGTTACACATTGATTTAAAGGCTGAAACATTTTACACAGTGTAAGATTAGGAACTGTATATACTTAAGGCAAGAGGGCAGAAATGTACTGATGTTTCAGAGCTGAAAGATGTATCAAGTAATTTCTACATTTTACTTCCCAAAGAGTTATCATAGCTAATAACTGAATTCTCAGGAAGTTCTTGGGCAGATTAAACTGTCTACCTAAACAGCAAGGAAAAGAACACATTTCATAATTTATTTCAGGAATCTCACATAGTGACAAAAAAAAAGTAATCATGAGATATTTTAAGTTAAAGAATAAATAAATTAGAGGTCACTCCCTCTATATAGCACTACAAGGAAAGTACAGTTGGCATTTTTTCCATGTCTTCTACCAGAAGAAGCCTTTTTTCCTACGTTTACATAAAAGGTAAGATGACAGGGGCTTCCTCAGATAACATCTCCATTTAATCACAAAAAAATTAGGCTAAAAGGTTGTGTTTTACATAATTAAGACCCACAGTCCCTCTCAATTTCTACAAGTATTTAACCTTCTGGACAAAAAGAAAAAAAGTGTCTTGCTGAAGTTTATTTTATACCACGATGCAGAGCCAATGTCTTCCCAGAAAAAAAGGTGGATTCTTCCAAAGAAGAACAGAACCAATAATTCCTAGTTCAGTTTTCTACTGTTTGTATTACTACTGATGAGTAAGATTACAGTTCTGTCACAACCTACAAGACTACAATTTTTTGTGAATTAGAAAATCTAATCCAGTGCTATTTCTTAAAGAAATGTTGCATCACATGGCCAAGTCAAATCAAACCAATATCTCTAATTCCTCATTCTTGCTATAGTTCAGATGCTGCAGCAAATTAATTTACTAATGTAACTCAGACAACAACCTTTGTTCCTGTGCACAACAGGCAAGTACCACTGAGGTGAAAGCAAATGCCACCATGTCATTTGGAAAGCACCTGGAAGAGCATGAAAAGCGAATAAAATATCGGCCTTAATGCATTGACACAATGCTCTGTACAAAGCCACTCTATAGCACATCCGTAAAAACAGAAGATGCAGTAAATTACATCTATAATAAGAGACAACTAGAAAAAAAAACCCTCAAAAACCAGACATAAAGAATAAGGTCTTCCCTAAGACAGATAAAAAGAACCCACATTTTTGCACAACTAGTATGCCAATTAAGACTCTAGACAATCCTACTATGAAAAGCCCATTCAGAAAACCTCAGGATCATATCTTGTTTGTTTTAGCTGAGAAATAAATATTTACTAAACATCTAACTAACGTAAATAACTAAACAGTTACCTAAAGTAACTGTTTCATAATTGCCCTAGCTTTAGCCTAGTTGTAGAGAAGACAACAGATATTAACAGCCACTATATTCTAAGCATTGCAAGAGAATCATACAGTGGCTTTTTTTTTTTTTGATGTCTCAGGAGCAACCAGACAAGAATTTCTGAAACTAAGCTTCTCTTACTGACTCACTGTGTGGATGTGCTGAAAGTCCAAGAGTCAGGAAATGCTGCACATGGTTCAGAAATGCATCATCCCCTCAGGGGAAAAACAAAACCAAACAAACAAAAAAACACCAAAAAAAAACCCCCAGAAGCAGCCACACAGCTTTTGCTGGTGGCACCACTTCGTACATGAAAGCTGGGGAACAATGTGACCACCATACAGCATTTATTTGGCTGATCTGGCTATAATCCTGCAGCTGAATAAGCCTCTGACTTCTAAAGTAAGGCTTCATCAGTGCTTGGGGAGCATGGGAAAGTATTTCACTGTTGTTTTCAGAGGTTAAATGATGCTATCCTTAGTTTGAAACATGAAGGTTGCAGAGAGAGCTGTTAAGAAGGAGGACCATAAATAAGGCTGTATGTGAGTGACAAGGAACCTTTCTGAGCACAAGACATCAGACACCTTTGAAAACTTCAGGACTGAAGGAAAAAATCAACTCTCAATGCATGGAGGATGGAGAGGAGGGAAGAGCAAGTAAAACAAATCTAACTTACTAAAATTTTCATCAGCAGGGAGAGCATATCAGTGGAAGACAGGTCAGTGAAGAAAGCTATAGGCATCATTAAAAGCCTGCTAGTACTTGGTACTAACATTTTTGTCAAGCAAGTGACAATTTTTCAGGTCTTAAAAAGTTTCTTCAGGATTGTTTCCAACAAAATGTATTTCAACTTTTCACAGGAGTATCCACAAGCAACAGAAAGCCAAACACCAGTCTTGGAGAGCTAAACTCAGCAATGTTTTGTATCTGTGATACATAAGATGACACTAGTAACAGATTATGTTCTTCTTATAATGCTGACTCAGGAATGTCAAAGATGGAACAAACAGTAGCAACCTCATCGTGTTGCTGCTTAAGGATCACAAGGTGCTTGTTGCAAATGTAAACTCTCATTTTCCATCAACAAATGCAAATCATCAGCCTCTCCATAGTCAAGTGTTTGAAACTTTACACATTAGTATTGATTATAATTATTCACAGATTTCCTCACTTTTTCGATGTTTCCATGAACGTTGATATAATAAAAGTTCGAAGTGAAAAAAAATACATGTATATTAGCATTGTTTCTCACCTCTTCTAGATATTCACAACGGGAGCAGCTAGAAGCTGTTCTAGCAACAGCTAGAAGCAACTGAATTTGTATTTTTCTGCTATACTGATACAAAAGTTTTATCAAGTTAAAAAGTTTCAATACACTACTGACAATAAAAAGTACTGACAGGTGACTGAAGGTAGAAAAACAAAACTCAAAATGGGAAGAACCCACTTGAAACTCCATGAAACTATATTAAACACAATCCAACTTAAATAAGAGTAAATTCTTCAGGTAACCAAACCACTTCTGATGGCTCACATCTCTCTATCTACTGATATCATCATATCAGGAACGCCACAGTCTGTCACTGGTAAATCACAGCTTACTCAAGCCATGCACTTGCACTGTGACCAGACAATAGAGCAAATGAAATGCTGGTTTGACCACAAACAGAGCACTACAGATGGTCCGTGCTTCAACAGGATGCAAAGAGGAATAAATCAAAAGCCAGCTGTCCTGCCTCTGAGGAGATCCCCCAACACTTCAAAAAAACAGCACAGACCAGTTTTACAACAGATCCCGCTCACTTTAATAGGTGAACATTTCAGCCTTGAAAAGGGATCTCAACTAACTCTAAAATCATCAGTATGCTGATGGCTTTCATAACTTTTGCTAATAACATCCCACAATTTGAAAGTTTCCTTTCAAAATAAACTGTAAAAGCACACTAAAGTTAGAGAAGGGAAAAAAGCATTGCTTAACAAATGCACACAGCAACAAACACATTAAAATCACATCACTCACACAGCCTAAAATAAATACTTTGATTCCATAACTCAACAAAAGTCATGTCAGTAGCCAGAATACAAAATCTCCATAAAAACCCATGTAGTGCATGGCAAGCTGCCTGCCCCCAGCAGTCAAATCTTCTCTGAATGTTCACAGAAGAAAAAATTCAGATAGCCTTGTGCAGCTGGAGGCTGTTACCTTACAGAATCTAAATTCTTCTGAACTAAACCACTTTGGTTTAATTGTGCAGTTTTACACTCCACAATTGGAAGAGTTTAGAAATGCATTACTACTTATGCCAACTATCAACTGACATGACATTTGCATTTTGTCAGGGGCACTGAAAAGTTCCAATCACCTTCTATATTAAAAGTTGTTTTTATAATTGTTTGTATAATATTTCTGCAATACATAAGGCTTTTAAACATGTTTAAGAGAAGCCTCTAAAATTTCTATATTCCTGTACTCAGTCCCATCTTTTCCCCAGTCTGCCAATCTCCCACTAGAAATCTGCCTTTAAAATAGTTCACTAATAAAAAGCTCAAAATATTTCTACTCACAAAAGAGGTACCAGATCCAATAGTGTATTTAACACTATACTGAGTCTGAAGTTAAATAAATCAAATAAAACAACAGTCTCATTTACAAGAAAATCAAGCTAAAGCTGTTAAAAAAAGAATACATCAGTGACTGCACATCTCCCAATACCTCAAATATTTCATGTATGAGAAAACTGCAAACCAGAAAGCTAGACATAGATTAATTCTTCTGCTGAATGCATACTTTGGAATCATGCATAACGAATCAAATTATGTTTTCAGCAATTTAAAAAGCTGACATCCAAGCCACAAAATAAAAAGGATTTATGTTCATTTAAAAGAAGCCCATTACCAAAGCTATTGAAACAAAATAAACAAGACCCACAGTAACAGCTGGGAGGTCACGAAGCTCCTGTCTTCCTTCTGTCCCAGTGTGCTCGTTCTGGTAATGTTCAGACAGATCAGTGGGAGTTACACACACTTTCATACACAGTGGACAGATGAAGCCCTGTGAAACGTATATTTCCTTTTAAGAAACTAACAAAGACAAAAAAGCATATTTGGAATCAAACACTGTTCAAATTCTTATGCTGAAAGTTCTCTACAATCACCAAAAGCCAAATCCGTTTTCCTTCTGGAAAGAGTTTTTGCAAACCACATTATCAATGCCACGGAGAAGGCAAGAGGGAAAAGTTATTAAGAACATGAAAACAAACAAATCTAAAACACACATTAAAAGCTAGCACAATGATGCACATTGCTTTGTATTCTCCAGGCACTCCTGGTACCCCCTCCATGAGACAAAGAAATAAGCTGCATGACAAATTGTAAATGGACTATTACAAGGCATCACGTCAGACCCACCACACAGTTTCCCGTAAGGTTGTCCAGATGTTTCACAGAATGAAAAACAAGGGTGGTATTGCAGAAATACCCCTGTAAATTAGTAAGAAAGTTTGCAGCAGCAGGAGAGGTCTGGGTGCCAACAAAGCAGGACATCTATCTGCCTGGTATGCTCACTTAGGGAGAAGTACCCACTCTTCCTTGGTAGAATTTAAAAAAACTCAGCATGCTCACCAGACATTTACCAAAGCCAAAAGTTAAATCAGTTTCTGCAGAACAACATCTTCAAGACACAAGCTACATGCTCAAACACCTGGAAAAAGTAAGGTGGAAGGTTAAGAGCTGTGGGCCTCTGATCACACTGCTGCCTAGAAGTCTGCATCTCCATGGAAGGGGATTACAGGGGTGGGCAGGAATGACTGAACATAATCCCCTGTGCATGCATGGAAAGGTTAAGGCCCCTCACAAAACAGATACCTGTGGCAGACCTGTGCAGCTAACACAGCCACGTTACACTAATGAAAAGGTAAACACGCTGCTGGATTCACTGCAAGCACAGAGTACTTAGCAATCCTGCTCTGCAGATGGAGTTGCCCTGGGACCTAAACTAAAAAAGTAGGATAGGCTCAAAAATATCCTCCTTTAGTCAGTACGCTGACTAAAAGATGTAGCTAGACTTGATTAGAGGGTTCTGTGTGACCTGAAATGCTGATGTGGCTGCAGACAGAACTAAAACAGCTTTTCACCTCTCCTTTAGATAGGAATGGTTTGAATTCTGACTTCCCCACTCCTTTTGCCTCACACTACTATTCTCAAAAATAAGGATTGATTTCAACTAGGCTTGAGAAGATAGGAAACATGAGACTCTGCACAGATTTAGCAGTTTTTTCTCCATTTGAATCCTGCAGAAATACAAATGAGAAAATCTAGCTAAGAAAATGGAGCGAAAATAAGCCAACTGGATTTCTAACTTTGCTTAATATTGAAGAACCAGGTGGGATCAGAACTATGCAATGGAGAGCAAACATTATACAAGGTCTTGTCTACGGTACTCCTGGAGAAAAGTTCTCAGAGAGACAACACCCCAGGACAGCTGCACAGGAAAAGGAAGAGCAACAGAAAGGCTCAAGCTATGTGCTCTAATGCATGAATCTCAGGAGAGTAAGGGCCCATCACCTGCTTCAGAGCACAAACAGATTTTGAAATTAGGTGGCAAGAACAGCCCACTTGTAATAAATGTAAGACAGTGGAATTATTGACAACTAAAAGATACTTCTTCATGTTAAACATTTAATAATACAGACATACAACCACTTTGAAAGCTTGTTCTACTCCAGGAAAATACTGCTACATTAATATTGAGGTACCTTGTGACATCCACCAGCTGTCCAGTCAGTTATACTGCACTGATGTTAACAGAATTGTGCAATATTATTCAAACTTTGGAAAGGAGCAATTATCACATCGAACACTTTTGAGCCTGAATTAAGTACAAAAGAAATGAGGTTTTAGTCTGCAATTTCTGAACATTCATTTGCGTCAGGGAGGGTGTAAATACACAAAAAAGATTTGGTCTCAGAAATGCATGGCATGTATAACATGCAGCAAAATATTAAGGAATGTCTGATTATACTGACAATAATAAAGCTTCAAGAAACAAGAAATAAGTAGAAGCCTAGATGGAAGGAAATAAGGAATTTTAAAAGCATGGTGAAAGTTTTTTATCTCTTATCATAGCAGGCACAGTAATATTTGAATCACCATACACTTTATTCAGTGTAGGAAAGGGCACTTTGCTCCCTTTAATGCTGTATATGGGAGTAATTAACCTCGCACCACATTTGTATGCTAATCTTGCAACATTTTCAAGCTGGCTAATCAGGGTACATTAGCACAAACTAACTTCAACAGCCAGTGAACTCAGTTTGCATTTTTCAGAGTTAATATTTGACAACACTGTAAATCCAAAGACATTGTATTATGGGACTGTAGCAAGCATAACAACTTATTCTGCTGGTTAAGTATGCTATACAGTACATAAAAAATGCATAGGATTTACAAGTGATAGATATATACAACGACAACAGAGAAAACCCAACACATTTGATACTTTACAAGGAGGAAGAAAGTTCCAGTACACCCTATAGCTTAGCAGAAGCAAGGTGAAAAGGCAGTAGAAGTGTGATAAAAAGTTAAGCCTTCTTTTCTGGAACTCTCATAGAAGATTTATTAATGAGGAGTCGAGTGTATGTCTCATTACTTTTCATTTTAGTTACTCACCTCTAGGATTATAGGAAGGGTTGCTCGTGACCACTTAAGAAAGCTAAGCCTAAATAACAGTTACCTATAAACACGGCCTAGCCTTCCTTTTTCATTTAAATAACCAATTCTTAGAAGATGACACTTCTGAGTGTTTATTTAGTACAGCTGCTATTTAGGGAGGTCATCAAGAGTTCCTCCCAACAGCTTCATAGATCAGAGAAACAGCAGCCAGGGCCTAAGGCTCCAGGCCCAAGGCCGTGGCACAGTACCTCAGAGGTGCCCTCGTTGTTCACGTCCACGGCATTTCCTGGGGTGGCAGATGAATCCGAATCAGAGCTCTGAGATCCACCTCTACCCGGAGTCTGAAAGAGAGGGGGGAGAGAAAAAAATGAGCATCTACAGACTGTATTTAATAATGCGTGGTACAGTCATATGCAAAGGCCTCTCTTCTACTTGTTGAAATACAGAAGTATTTTCCCCCCGCAAGGGTAATGAAGTAAACAAGCTGACAAGCAATTATATAATTTTCAGTGCAACACTTCAACAAAAGCTTTTATCCAAGACTCTCCATGCATCAAAGAACAAGCAGACAACAGAATTGAAGGCCAGGATTTTAAACCACTTCCTCTCACACGAATGCTCAACACAAAATAAAGTATTAGACTGAACTCTGTCTTTGTATCACTCACTCTCCTATTAAATCAGGTCTCTGTATCCAATAGGAAAACACTAGAAATTCCAATCTAAACAGTTTAAGAAGTAATAAACTATAATAGATATAATATATAAATAAATATCATACTACTTTTTTGATAATTTGTCTACAATCTGAATGAGCCCTTAAGTACTTGAAAGTCGGAAAACCAAAGTGTGACTCTGCTGATACAATAAGCACACCAGAAGGTACACTGCCTTAACTTGGAAAAAATAAAATCAAAATTCAAGCCTGTGGCAAAGCTAAAGCAGTTAATCAGTAAGACAACTTACAAAAAAAACTTCAAGAATATATTGGAAATCAGGAACAACAATAGTGATTTGAAACTACAGATTTAGAGAAACTAAGCATATCTATTTGAGATGCTACACAACTCAAAATCTGGATAGATGAATCACAACTTATAATACCTTTTTAACTGTAACTTTGATTTAAATTTGATTTAACTTCACACATCTCTAGAACACCACTGCTTGACTGATGGCAGAAGAGTTAGCATTCTCAAAGAAAACATCAGTAATTATCTCAATGTGTATATGCAATGCTAGCTTCAACCGAAAATAGAAGTTCATTATCCAACTTCATTATGACACTTGTAAATGGAGTGAAGTAATGCAACTGCTGTATTTTAGCCCATTTGGAAATACTTACAATAAAGGATTTTTTAATTTAATATAGGGGGATTAAGGTACAGTATTTTAAGTATATAGATGGAAATTTACAGGGAGAGGGAGAGAAGCAGATAAATAGTTTTAGTTTCAAGACCTTGGCGTCTCCAAAATCTTGTTTGGTTTAGAATTTTCTTGCTCAAACAGAATCTTTTTTTTTTTTTCCAGACAAATCAGCTAACCTTTAATAAGATATCTGCAGGACACAGGCTTTTCCATACTTTGAAAATTAAGCACATTTTCTGCTTTTTTTTTCTAAAGAATGTTCTATTTCCAACCTTTGTAAAGATAACAGCCTTTTATTACTAATCAAATTTTAAAAATATGCAATAAAAAGGCCAAGTTTACTAATTAAGGATTCCTAGTGACATACAGTTCAATTTCAGAAAGGCTCCAAAGACAAGCCAAAGGGATGTGAGGAGGAGGGAAGCAGCGAGCTATCAGGGCTGGAGCCAGTATGTGAAGGAGAGGGCTCTCTCTCCTCATTCCAGCCTTCTCTGGGATCATCAGTTGAGTCATCTAGATACACTGGTTTTCCTCCTCTTTTGTATTTTAGTTGTTTTGTGTTTCTAAAGAACATAAGAATGCACTATAGTTCCCTGGTGGAGCATAAAAAAGCAATAGGCAATGTGACGCAAGCTCTCCAAGTTAGTTTCAGGAGAGGCAAAAAAGGGTGGAAGCCAACAATAGGATGCACATGCAAAGCACTTCTAAGGGAAAAGCATTACTAATTCTCCTCCAGGTCTCTGTCAGAGACTAAACAAGGCACATCCCAGCACGGACCACGGGCACATGCTCTTCTGGTTTTCATGTGACACCAAACTGGCAGGGCCAGTTGATAACTCCATCAGAGGCACACAGATGGGCTGGAGGAAAGGGCTAACAGGAACCTCAGGCAGTTCAGCAAGGACAAATGCAGAGTCCTTTGCCTGGGTTGGAAAACTCCTGGCAGCAACACGGGCCCCTCTGCTGAAAAGGACCCAGAGCTCGTGTCAGACAGCAAGGCAAACAGAAGCCAGCAGCGTGCCCTGGCAGCAGAGAGAGACACCAGCACCCTGGGTTGTGTTAATGGGAACCCAGCCAACCCACCCAGGGATGTGACCATCCCCCCCACTGGCCCAGCACCCATTGGACCACACTGAGATACCACATCCAGTTTTGGCTCTCCCAGTCCAGGGAGGACATTGATAAAACAGAGTGAGTTCAGCAAAATGCCACCAAGACAGCTGGGGCTGGAGCACCTGCCCTGTGGAAAGGGGCTGAGTAAACAGGGCTGGATAGGTTTAGGGCTGAGACGGCTTCGGGAGGGCCTAATAGCACCGGCACCACCTACAGGGAGGTCATCAAAAAAAAGGAAGCCAAGCTACTCCCAGGAATGCTCAGTGGAACAAGTAGACACAAAAACTGGAATAGGAGAGGCTTGTAGACACAAAGAAAAGCTTCTCCAATGCAAGACCAAGCCTTAGCAGCCTGCTCCTGACCTCCACTCTCATCCTGCTTGCAGCAGGAGCTCAGACAGAACGCTCCTGAGCTCCCTTCCTACCCAAATTGCTCAGTGACCTCTGAAGTGCTGTCCCACAGACACACGTCCTGCAGGAGAGCTCTGAAATGCACATTCGGTAACTTCATTAATGCAGACATGGATTTTGTGCATTGGCAGTCAGTGGAATTATATTTAGAACAACTGGTAAGTTGTAGCCAAGTTTCCCAGTAAGACAGCTAAGTTAGAACATCCCACCTATTGTTATAAATAGTTTTCTTCAGTTGACATAGTTCAGAGGATCCTTTCCATGCAACCCATAAACAACAATCATGCAAACCAGAGGTCAGGCTCACTTCTGAAACCATTTTGTGCAAGAACAAGGAATCCAAAAGAGATGTAGACACACATACTTATATATAAGGGGAAATGAAGAGGTCAGGTGTCAAAGCTTTCTGCCATACAGGAGCTAAACTTCCAAAATATAAAAACCCATTTCCTACTGCAAGGAATTTTTAAAAAGGCTTTAGAAGTCTGAACATCATCAAAAGGTTTTTATATGACAGCTCTTCTTCTAGAATGCCTGAGAACTTGGACCCCTATCTGTCCCAGCATCTCTATACACAAGTAGAAATGGGACATTCTGAAATGGAAAAAAATGTCAGCATTAATGGATATTTACAGGAAGTGGAAGGCTGCTGATCCTCTCTTCAGCTCCAAAAACTGAAGAATGTGCCTTCACGTAGCTTTGGACAGAAAGACACATGAGCAGGGGGAGAGCTTGAACAAACCAGAGATTATTACAACCTCCAGGATAAACGCTCTTCTATTGAAAGAACAGTCTTAATACTACATGGTTGATTAAAGTATTTGCTTTATGAAACACTTCAGACATGCTACAATGACACTAAAAAGGAGCCACATGGCATGTCTTATTACATGCACCATACAAGGTGGAAATTATTAAACAGTACCTGTCAAAATCCTTTGAAGGATGGGCTGCCTCCCCCATCTTTTAATATTTAAAAAATTCAACATGTTCTCTTTAAAAGAGAAAGAATAATTCCAAAATAGATTTAGAAAACTTAGGACAAGCAGGTGGCATTTTCTAGTGAATGGATTGCAAAAGGAAGAAAGGTGGTAAAGAGAGAGGTCATTAAGAAACTTTCAAGATCATGAGAAACACACGTAGCATCCATTTGCAAAGTAATACAGACTAGCAAGAAAAAATTTATACAAATTTGCAAGGATGTTGTGGAAACTAAGGCTACAAATGCAATCTTTCAAAGCTATGATATAATTTAAACATCCTTCACCAGCCAAATCAAAAATGGGAAATTAGGAATATTTTTAGTTGATTATTGCATTATCAAATAGGTTCCCACATGGGAACCTATTCCCATATGGGCCAGGCTCCCAGACCACTGTTTTATCATTTTCCATTAAAAAAAAAAAAAATTAAAAAGTCACAACACATTTACCAACTCAGATTTTGGGAACTAAGGAAAAACTCAGAATGATGATTTTTTTTTTGTTTTTTTTTTCTTTTCAGTTGGACTATACAGAGGAGCAAAAGAATGACTTATAAATCCTATAGAAAAAGTAAATTTTCACACACGCTTCTGTACATGTATTTTTATAAAATTAACATTTGACCCTTAAAGGCACACCGGGAGTTGAAAGACTGATGCAAAATCAGTCTTCCACCCAACGTATTTCTTTTCTAGTTGTCAGAGCTATTTTTGTTTACTCTGCAGAAAAGTGTATACTTTACTACTAGCACTAGAGTTATAGAATACACTAAACTGTATAACAAAACTGCAAGCTAATATAAAGAAACACTATTTACAACAAAAAAGACAACAACTGCAGCTTGTTTTCTAAAAAGGAATAGAAAATTGTATAATGAATGAGCTAAGCTAAATGCATTAAAATGATGGAGTGTAAATATGGATTGCTACCATGTCATTTTTGCATAGTCATTTATCTGTCTGTAGCTGTGCTCCATTCAGTCCTGACATTCAATTCAGAATAAATTAAACCTTTGAAAAAGCACGTTAAGCCTTGAGAAAGTCTGAATAAATAAGGATTGGTACAGTTTCCCCAGCACAGATTTAAATACTACAGAAGGGTACTACTGTCCAAACGTATTAATGTCCCAAAGCAACAAACAAAATGCAAGAATGAGAAGGTAAGGCCAAAGCCCTTGTTATCACACAATTCTCAGTGACAGAAACAGTTCACTGCAACACAGAACAGCAACATTGTTTACTTGTAAAGAAGCATGACGCTATTTTATTACTCCATAAAATGAAATGACTCCTCAGTTCACAGGGCACAAAACCTTTCTTTCCCACTGCACCAAAGATTCCATGCCAGCAGACTCTGTGCCCAGGAAGAGGCACACGCTCCCCCTTCAGCCCCACGGGGAGAGCGTGAGCACGGCTGCAGCTCAGCATCCACCATGTAAATACACTATCTGGCAAGCCCTGAAATTATAACCATAAAAGAGAAATTGACAGGTAAGGCATGAGATGCACTGCATCCCAGACAAGCAAGTATCTCTGCTTCTGAGCTTGGAGTAAGAGAAAAGGTGACTGTTTCACCCAACCTACAGAAATGAGCAAAGCCCCCCCCCCCATTCTCCACCTAGGCCTCAAGATCTCAAGACCAAGAACTCAAGCATGGTTAGAAACAGAGCAATAGGATCTTACCACCCAGATATAACACAGTGGCTACCACTTGCAGACAGGCACCTAAACACAAAGAACGAGGACAAACTAATGTAACCAGTCATCACACTGGCCCAACAGATGAGTACTTCACTACAAAACATGAGGGATGGAAAGAAGGCTCAGAAGAAGGTCAAAGTAATCAAGTTTTCCACTAGCTGAAAAGAAAAGCTTTCTCCTTACAAAAAGTGAGGGGTTTTTTCTTCTCATTCAAGTTTTGGTATCTTGCAAATACAAGAAGTGAGCTCTGCTTCAAGAGACCAGAGGCAGCAGCTACTGTCCCACAAGTAGATGAGCAACAGAGAGGGGACATAGTGACCAAATGAGCAATATTCAATTGTAACAAGTACGTAGAGTACTTCCCATTTTGAAAATACGCTACTCAAAGTCACCATTAAGATGCTTCTAAAGCCAGGAAACACAATTGGAAGACATGAAAAGGTGATCAGGGAAAAGAAGTATAAAAAAGAAACACACAGTGCTTTTAAAATTTGGGAATCAGAATTTTGAACAAGTGACTAGGACTATAAACTGTATCCTAGTAGCTTCTGTCTTCTAAACATGCTTCCAGCACTCAAGTTATTTCATCAGTACTGGCTTAGCAACCCAGGTAGGAAGGATGGCATTACCTATAATCACATAATAATAAATCCAATACATATACAAGAAACTATGCTTCAGACATTAAAATGCATGGGAAGGGGGAGTAGGGGAAGAAGGTATCCCAGCTACATTAATGATGCCCAAGAAAAGGGTCAAGAGTAGGTTCCTTGGCCTTCAAATTACTGCCTCAGAGATGGGAAACATATGCTCTTTATAAAAAAAATTGACAGCAAACTAAAGCTCACTTTTAACAAAGTACATCAGAAGTCTTTTTCATACTTTGCCAACCACAGATTGCAAGTCAAAAAGGTATGTATGAGATATTTATACATACAATCACTACTTTTATAGAAGGCCTAAAGCCCTACTAATACGAGATGGATTTTTCAAAAACACAGTTATTTGTAGCAATTAAAAGATTAACACCTTTAAAAATCTTGGCATTTCTCTAGTTTTTTGGTCAGGAAGACATTTGTTTCACATTTGTTGGCAATTAGCTCTGTTGTAATCCTGTAATTTTCAGAAGCCACTGGGGAACTGCTATTTGTTTAAACTTTTCAGGGAAGATGGTTGGTTTTAACACCCAAAACTTTTGTACAAACTTCAGATTCTTATAGGAAGTGTTTAGCTGAACTTATATTAGGGGGGGGATTTCCTTTGGCACTGTATCAAGTTTTTTCTTCTCTCATAAAGACAAAAATCTTGTTATTTCTCAGAATCAATAAACACCTAGTTAAATGCTGCCAATATTTAATTAGGTCTGTACTAAGTTTCCCTGCTTGTTAGCAGGGCTTCCCATCAAACTTCAGGAAGGAAATTCTTCCCTGTAAACACGAAGCTTCAAATAGACCAAGAACGAGCTTCACCTGCTCGGGGTCTATGATCAAAAAACAATCTGAGGCATGCTTTAGGCTGAGAATCATAGAATTGGCTGGGTTGGAAGGGACCTCAGAGATCATCAAGTCCAACCCTTGAAAGTTGGCTGTATAGATACCAACGCACTTTTTTCCCCTCTGTGAACTCCCTTTCTTGCAGCAACGCTTCCTCGCATGGCAGTAAAGGAAAGCACGCCAGCATTTCCAATAAAACACCCTTTCAGAGGTGTTACACTTCGAAAGTAACACCAGATAAAACACCGAGGGCAGCTGGTTTCCCAGATGGAGCCGTGAGCACCTTCTGCGTGACACCGACGCGGCTCTCCCGCAGCACAGGATCTGGAGCTCTGTCTTCCCACCTTCGGCGTGGATTCAACCCTTTCTGGGTGCATCCTCCAGCCGAGCGGCAGGGATGGAGGGTTCCCAGCACCCCGTGCCAGGCCGACACCTGCCCTTCCCACCTCCCTGGCAGCTCCCACCCCAGCCACCCGCGAACGGCGAGGCAGCCGGCACCGCCGCCGAGATACGCAAGGATTTGGGGGAAGGCGAGAAAGATTTCATAAAGGGGTGTCACAACTCGGCTTTGCAAACCGGGCAGAGCTGCCGGAAAAGCCGGTTCCTGAAAGAAGGCAGACGGCTGGCCGCTGGGCTGACTTTCGGCGTTAGGGGCCTGTTTCCTTGCTGGCCCCCACCCAGGAAAATAACCCCAGGTCCCCCCGGCGGCTCCCCCCAGCCTGGGCTTCCCTGGAGCCCGCTCTCAGCGCGGGGGGAGGGCTGGAAGGGGTCGAGGGTTTGGCGGTGGTGGTGGGGGGGATGGCAGCCAAAGCGACGGGCGAAGGCGGCGGGCGGAGACGCCGCGGCGCTGCGGGAAGGAGCCACGCCGGGACAGGGCCGCCTCTCGCCCCGCCAACAGGCCCCTCGCCCGGCTGCGGAGACCCGCCCGCCGCCGGCACCCCCGCCCTGTCCGAGGGACGCCACCGCCTCCAGCGCGGTACCCCGGGCCCGTCCCGCCCCGTCGGGGCTGCGGCCATCCCCCGCAGCCGGCGGCGGCGGACAAGCTCATGGCCTCCGAGGGCCTAAGCCCTCCCTTGCCTTTAGGATGAGCCGGGCCGGGCCGGTGGCTCTGGCTCCGCCACGGGGAGCCCAGTCGGGAGCCCGGCCGGCACCAGGAAGCGGCACCTCCTCGCCACGCCAGGGCAAGGCAAGGCGAGGCGAGGCACGCCGGCTTCGCTGCCGCTGCCTCCGGGGCGGGTCTCGCTGCCTTACCCGCTGCAGAATCCGCCTGAACATGGTGGCGGAGCCCGGATGCCGCCGTGCGGCCGCGGCCAGGCCGAGGGGGAAGCCGCGGGGCTCCGCGCAGCGCCGCCCCCGCTCCGCAGGAGCCCGGCGTGGCCCGCTCGCCCCGTGACAGCCGCCGCGGCCGGGGAGGCGGGGCAGCCGCCGCACCGGGGCGGAACCGCTCCGCTCCACACCGCGCCGCGCCGCACCGCCCCTGGGAGGGCAGGGCTGGGTCGGATCGGGCGGGGATGGGGCAGCAGCTTCCCGGCCCCGGCGTGCCGGGGAAAGGAGAAATAAGGAGAAGTAGGAAGGCGCCGTGGCGAAAGAGCCAGGCCGCCGGGGGCTGCCCCCCGGGATGGAGCGGCGGTGGCGGCGAGGGATCTGCGCGCCGAGCTCCTCCGCGGGGCCCTGAGCCGGGGCCCGGCGTCTTCCCGCCGCGCCAGGCCCGGCACCGCAGCGCTCGGTGCGTCGCCCGCTCGCTGCCTGTCTCCGGCGGGGAGCCGGGAGCTGAGGAGGGGGAGAAGGAGGTATCTGCCCCCGGGCCTTGGCCTCTTCCCGCCCGGCCTGCAGTGCCCCGGCAGCCCGTCTGCCGCGACAAGGCCGGGCAGGCCCCCGGCAGCTGCAGGGCTCCCTCGGTACTGTCATTTCTCTGGAATCGGGTCGTGGCCAGGGGAAGGAAATAAACTGCATCTTGAACTCGCAGCTGAAGGCTCCTTGTTGGGCGTGAAGCGCAAACGCAGCTCCGTGCTTATTTTGTTGGTCCTGCGGTATCGAAAGTACTGAGGAGTGCAAGTTGAAGGAGATTTTTTTTAGGCGTTCTGGTTTGGATAAGCAAATGAAAAATTAATTGTGAAGGGGCTGTTGTTTACTTCAATCCCTGATCTGAAAAGCCAACCTTGTGGTATCCCATTTGGTATTTATTTAGTACCAGAAAATAACATTTTGCTCACACAAGCATGCACTTTACTTCAGAATAAAGCACAGCCCAAGTCCACCAGTTCATCCAAGGGCAAAAATCTAAATCTGTAGGTGCTGAGGCAAAAAAACCAACATGAGATGAGGCAGGAGTTTCACTGGAATACCAGTAGCCTCTACAGTACATGATTCAACATGCTACAGTTCCCTGTTCTATTCTAAAGCTTAAACTGTTACACACTGGATGCAAGACAAAGGGTCATGAGTAAATAATAAACCCTTCAATGGCTAATTGGGCAGAGCAGAGCAAATATCGTAGCAGAGCACCAGTTGTGCTGCGAAGACTGAAAACATTTTTCCACTCAGAGGCTGACATTTCTAAGCACTCTTAAAATCCTCAGACTTTGCATGAGTTATGAACACATGACCCCAAGGATTCGGCTATAGCAGCTTAAGGCTTGAGGCACAGCAGCATTCTGTGTTTGAACTTGGTTTACTCTGGCGAGGGGCTGCGGTGTGTTTCGTGCTAATGTCATCCAGGGCACAACTGGGGCAGGTTAAGAGCACACAGGCAGCTGGTAAAGGCTTCAGCTGACGGGTGGTGATGTCTTTGGTCACATCCATCAGTTCATTTTCAGTCATGCGTCCAGAGAACAAAATGGCTTTGAAATTTGTCCTACTGCATGGCAGTAATGAGGCTTGTTTCTGGATTTTGTATATAGGACTAACGATGGGCAAAGGATTGTTCTTATATGGCTGTACTGTTCCTTAGGTATGTAGGCAGGCTGTAGACATGTACGACATATGAATTTAGGCAAAATGCCTGCAGATTTTAATACCTCATTTGCTTTTCCAGGTATTTCAACAAGTGCAATGGAAAGCCTAGATCATGCTGTGACACCAGGAACCACCATCACTTGGTACAAAATGGCAGGGAAAATAATCAGTGGCATGTCCACAGCACAAGTCCTCACTTAGATTTGCAGCCTATAACTTTGTAAAGATTCTGGGCTACTGTGCTACATGTTATCAGGGTTCATACAGATGATCATTTTCAATCATGTCAAGCTCCTGACCTCAGCATCTCTTAGGCACAGGTTCATGATGTGTGCTGCACTGGAAAAGTATCCAAGTTTTCCAAGATGTTGCTTTTAGGTATCCTGTTTATAAAATGCATCAGCATGTCTATGGTTGGTGGGTTTTTTTTCTCCTAGATCTTTTAACTGTACATTTTTTACTGTGACAGTATGCTGCTCATATATTTTCAGCAAGTAGCTTTCAAATTTACCCATATCTTTTTCTGAGGGTTTCTTCTTTTAAATTAATCTCTATGAGTTTCTGTTGCACATAGTTTGTTTAAAGACTGTATATGTTAAAAACCACAATAACTAGCAGGTAAAAGTAGTATCATGTTAAAAATCCACATCACAAGCCCAGAACAGACAAAGAGAAACAAGATTAACAATTAAGAGTATTACAAACTTGCCAACCATCTGTTTTCAAAGATTAAAACTTTCCACAAATTCCCCTTTATATCCTCATTCAAGCTCCTTCAACAAACCTATGTCTGAGTTATTGTAGAAAACTGGCTTCTACACACAAGTATGAAAAAAAAACCCAAACCAAGAAACACCCAAAGCCCAGTAAATTACACAACTTACTCAATGGACATTTTTGATCAAAAGAAGTCTTTTATCTTAAAATATTTCATACAAGAAAAGCACAGCATATTTGTTATTTCTTAGAAATTTTAATAGTGACACGTATAGGTGAAAAGTCAAAAGGACGGAGAAGACTGGGAACCACAGAAATTCCCAATTTCTTTTCAATCGGTGTAGACATACAAAGACACAAAACCATAAAAGCATCCAACATTTGGAAGCTTTACAAAGCACAGCTTTGGGTACAAATGCCTTTTCAGCTGAAGGCAGGGCTGCTTAGCAACACAGATGGGCCAGTGCCTTATGATGGAGGTGCATGCACCCTGATGGACAGTGCTAAGGCAGGCAGATGCCAGTCCCTCCCTGCCTGCCACCTGCACATCCAGTTAGTGACAGCGAAGAGGGCATTTCTTACTGGTCTTACTATTTATGTAAGAATACACTTAAAACTGGACAATGGCTGAGTATAAAAATGACAGCACCTGTCTTGCCTTCAAAAAGAGTCTGACGGTCCAGACTGCACGCTCAGTGTTTCATTATTTACCATTTGGTCCCTCTCAGCTGTGTTAGGGGAAACAAACGGTTTTAGCCTGGAAATTATCTATGGTGTTAGCAGATCAAGATTAGCCAGTAGCTTGGGCACTGTTCTGACACTTGTGAGACTAGATATAATTTTGTATTTGTCCTAAAGCAGTTCTAGTAACACTCACTACCTATTAAAAAGGAGGTACTGATACCATCCTATCTTATAGGGTATTGTGAGAATGAAGACATTAAAGAAAATAGAATCTAGTGCTGAAAAGTATCATGGAAGAGTCAAATATTGCTATTATTGTAATTTATTAGCAATCATTTAGATAGTGTTAACAAAATTATTTATGAGCAATGAAAGAATTAAGTCTAGTTTCCTGTGAAGAATATATCCCATCACTTCACCTTTACAGAAACTTCATCTGCTGTCTCCCCAAGGCCCTCAGAGCTCCCACAGGAGACTGTGTGCTCTGGTCAGTCCAGAGTTGCCTGGGAACTCTGGTACGTCAGCTTGTCTTGCTGATCCTTTCAGTAGCATAAGTATGGATCTATTACTCCATCATCACTTTTGTCAGAAAGCTGAGGAATATAACTAGTTTTGAGACATCTGCACCTCTTTCAGTTTAGACTTAAGCTGCCCAGTGGGTTCAGAAAGTGTGTGGTCGGGAGCACAGGGGAAGGTATTTAGCAGTGAAATATTGTACAGATTAAAAACAGCATTTTAGATCCTTGATGCAAAAAAATTCTAACATTAAAATACAAATCTGGAAGACTTTGAGAGGTGTTTATAATAACAGATGCCATTGAACACTGTGTGATCAGTGTGATGCTACAGGAGTATTTGTTTAGTGTTTTAAGAAAGCCTGTCGACCTTTTCTTGTGTGAAAAACACAAGAGGTCACCTCTGCTTCCCCAAGGAGCTAGGCAAAACCCATAAGATGGTTTGGGTCTATGTTTGAACTGATCACCAGTCCTTCCAGACCCATTTCCTTCTCACTATAGAGAAAAATAACATCTCTTCAACTCGTCATTCAAGATACTGAAGGGGTTGTCCAGAGCATCAGTACCTTCCCCTGCATATGCTAAGGTGAGTGTTTGCTCAGCAAGTTTAGAACCAGGCTGCTCTGTGATGACATCTCTAAGTAGGAGCTGACAACCAGAGGGCAGCTCCTGTGCTGCAGAAAGCCTCTTTCAAGTCACTGCAATTACTTGCATGAGTAACAAGCATGTGTACTGGTAAAGGCTGCATGGCTTGCATTAATACCAAATCCAAGAGCTCAAAGTCATAACTTCTATCTTAGTGTTACAAAACCTGAATGCTGTAGGATTTGCTCAGCTCCACCCACGCAACCCGAATTAAAGACAGAAAGAACAGCATTATCTCTATTAGCAATAAAAAAAAAATTGCTCCAGTGACTGATTTTATTTTTTTTTTTATCATCCACCCAAAGACTAAGTAACTGCTTGGAGTATGCCATGCAGCTTTGCTGGAGTAACTGGAGAGATGGGCACTGGAACTAGAGAAAGCCCAGCAGCATGCAAGAGAACTTAAGACATAAATATGTATGAGTTCGTGTAAAAAACACAAATCTGGTATTAATATAACCAAAATCTGAGATGGAGAAGATCTGCCACTGAGTCACGAAGAGCATCTGCCAAATGCTTATGCTAAGAAATTATCCTGCATAAAGTTGCAAGATTGCCACAAAATAAACACTTTCTAATTCCACTCTAAAAAGCTGTGGTGATACCATGGTCACTCTGATCCTGTTAGTTCAGAGATGTTAGCTCTTGCTGGTGAGTTTCCCAGGCTCTTTCCAGGAAATGGCACAGAAAATGTGTAAATAGGAAGAAAACATGGACTGGTGGAATTCCATCGCAGACTAAAACTCAAATATTTTTAAAAAACACATTTTTCAGGGTAATTTACCTGCTCACTTTGGTTTGTCTTATATACATATGTAGCTTTTCTTTTTTGGGAGGTGTTAGGCACAAATTTATCCATCTCCATCAGTCTCGGTGTGTTTGAGGCTATTTCAAAAAATTTTCAGCAAAAACCCTAAAATGCCAAATGAAATAAGCAGGGGAGCCCTTAGTTATGTAGCTTGTAGGGGATGTCAGTAATACTGATCATTTAAATTAATCTTATTACACCTCCTAGTTACAGTGGAAACACTAAATGGATTTTCAGTGTCACGTATGAAGATTTAGTGATAATAGAGTCATGGTCATTGTTTTGATCACCATTCTGCCTAAGTGCAAAAAAGCTGAAGGCCTGTGGGATTTTTTTATTTTTCAAACACAAACCTAATAAAATGTGATAATGACTTTTTTTTTTTTTTTTTTTTAATACAAAGGTCCATGCAGGACTGATTCAAACACTGGCCTTTCTCTCTGAAAATTAATGCACTATTTGTTCATGGCTTTGTGTATAAGCAGATGTAATAAACGTTGGCTTTGTTGGGAGTCACTGTGTACATGCATTGCATCAGCAATTCGGTTCAATATTTAAACTGGACAGAACACAGTCTGCTAAATAAAGAGGGCAAATTTTAACTATAAAAGGAGGTCGACAGGCTTTCTTAAAACACTAAACAAATACTCCTGTAGCATTACACTGATCACACAGTGTTCAATGGCATCTGTTATTATAAACACCTCTCAAAGTCTTCCAGATTTGTATTTTAATGTTAGAATTTTTTTGCATCAAGGATCTAAAATACTGGTTTTAATCTGTACAATATTTCACTGCTAAATACCTTGCTGGCTAGCCCTCGATTTTCTTGCAGTGCTAGCCAAACCTGTCAATGTAGCAATTGTAGTAATGATTTAGACATGAGGAAAAATATTTGGTAAGCAAAGGAGGATTAAGATGTCTCTTAGAGAGACATAGTTAGCATATTTTTTGTTAAGTTAAAATATTCACACTAAAGAAATAATGAGTGGGATCTTTTATTCATCGTATTCCTTTCCTGGCAAAGAGCAGGTAAGATTTGTAATATCATAGAACACTAGATAAATTTTGCAAACAAAATAATACTAATTTACAAATGGAAAATAAAATGTGTATAGCAAAGCCTAGGGTGAACAGGCAGCAGGATCAATGAAGGAAAAAGTAACAAATGCATTTCCTGTGGGATGATGAAATACTCCATGGTTTCATGGCTCTCAAGAAACAACTCTTCAACAGCTGAGGCTTCCCTTTCATTAATGCCAGCTACATGTGCTACTGGGGCAATTGACAATACAATTTTAATCTGAATCAAATCAGCATGCACCACTCCATTCCTGTTTCTTCTAAACATCTGTGGGATGTAGTGTTAAAGCAGTTTTATACTTTCTGTTGAGTATAAAATGATTGCAGGGAAAAAAAAACCAACAACAACCAACCAAACAAAAAACCCAACTTACACATCAAACGCACTGTAAGGCTGAGCAGGCCAGAATAATATTATTGCTTTAAAACAATGATAAACTTTATATTAGGTAGGATAAGTTTGTCACCAGACCTGCATGTTTTAGTATTTCTGCAGGTAACCTTTCTGATCCACTGTTAAGTACTCTGAAGCCGTGATGGTAAGAGCAATGCCATCTCTGCATATGCTCAGAAAATGTGTTCATGCCTTATTTCCTGCTTGGCCTTATATTGATACTGAAATGGCTTCTCCAAAACTGGATGTTATATATTGCAGAAGTCTACAGCATAGGCCATCTCTGCCTCAAGAAGTTTTTCAACCAAATAAGCAAGAAAAAGTATTTTCTAAAGAAAAGATCTTTTTAAGATTAAATATTGAAAAAATTATTTAAGCTATCCGAACTGCAAAACAGCTTAGCAGAGGTTTAGCTACTTGGGTAGGGTATGTGTTTAGTGCACCCAAATCTCTCGATGAGTTTGACAGGTGCTTTGGATGAGCAAGAAATGGAAAATCAGGTATACTGTTTGAAGTTGGCATATTTTATGTATATTAAACATGTAGAGATTTAGATTTCCCATAATGAATAATAAAGCTTTTTTTTTTTTTTTTTTTTTTTTTTTTTTTTTTTTTTGGTAGGCAATTGGACAATTCTGATTTGTATAAAATCCTTCCTTTTTAAGCCTATCTAGCATGACCACAGACCCTCACAGTGTAATTGCAAAAACGTAAGCTTAAAAATGTCATTTGTCCTTAAGAAGGAGGCAAGGGTCATCTACTGCTGCTTCATGTCTCAGCTGTTGAGCAACATGACTTTCACAGACAATCTGTAAAGGATTTTCATTTTATAGCCTGGTCCGAGGCAGAAAAAGAAATATGCAGGAACTCAGAGTTTCATTCCAAGACATTCAAAGAAATCTTCCAATAAGTGTCAGACATTGAAGGCTGGACTCTTTGCTCCCTTGCAGACAGTGGGAGTTTTACTGCTGACCTCAGTGAGTCTGGAAAAATCACTATTCCAGTCAACACTAAGGAAAAAGCAGAACCATTACACACAGTTGATGACCAGGCAGGCCTTTTCTCAACATCCTGAGTTTTGATTCCTTTTAGGGACTGGTGTTCCTGTTAAGTAGAAACATAGCTTAGGACTTGTAACATGGAAAGGCAGAAAACACATGTACCTGTCACGAGGTGACAGAGGAGCCTCACAGAGGTGTGTGAGGCCACCAAAGTGGATCTGGTTGAGTGTGGGAACCAGAGTGAATTCCCTGGCTCCACAATGCAAGGGACCCAATCCAAGGTCTCAAGGAGAACTGTGCCTGTCTATCTAGGAGAAAAAGAAAAGAAAACTAAAAATAGGTTGCATTGAGAGTCACAGTCTTATATTCTCAATATGGAACACTAGATATGGAGCTATCTCACTGGGGGGTTCCAAGGAAGGGCTCTGAAACAGAAAGGAGGGTTGTGAAGTGATGGGCAATTAGTTGTAATCTGTAATTTACTGAAGTGATCCAAGAGTTTTCTGTCAATAAAGGACCCATTGATGTTTAAGTACCATTTTTATGAACGTAACAAAAAGCAAATATTAAAGATCACTTATATCTAAGCAGAATTTTATGCTGAGTGTGGCTACTGGGCTGAAATATATTTTAAGAGTATTAAAGAGATTTTAAACCAAAGTTGCAGTCAAGAATTCAAATTGCAGCTTGTTACTAAATATGTTGGCTTCCTGATGTCTGCTACCCTACTCTGAAAGAGCAGATGCTGGCTACTGTATCTCTGCATCATGAAAACAGATCTGTCCATTTTTAGTTGCCAAGGACCAGGTTGTTTCCTACCCAGACAACACTATGTAAAGCCTAGAACTTTGTACAGTTACTTTTGGTATTTCTCACTGACCTTTTAGTTCAGAGGATGGCTGGGATTTGTGGCTCTATGAGTTACATTCCTCTGCATCAGTAGGGTCATCACACAAACCTGAACCCCTCTAACAACCTCTGGTGCCTGGGAAGGCTTCTGGGACTTCTTTGCTTTGCTCCAGAGCTATCCCCCAGCAAGGCCCCCTCTTCATCTCTGCTCTCATCCTTTGAAGCCACCAAATCCAGATTTGCTTGAATCTTTAGGATATCCTTCCCAAATTAGTTGCTTTCTATTCTTAATTTGTAATACCACTGGGAATATCTGGTTCCTCCACAGTAGTTTATGTCTTCCTCTGAGGGCTGAGCTGACACAGGGGCTGTCCCCCCAGGGCAGCCTGCCTCCAGCAAGTGACCATGTCCATCAAGCAACCTGCTGGAGGTTGAGACTGTCATAAAATAAATCCCATTTCTTTTCCATATACCAGAGGATGTTTTGAAGAACTACAGCTGACAGCAATACTTTATGCAGCAATGGCAGCTCAATGCACAAAAAGTCAGTCATCCAGTGACAAGCAAAGATGCTAAAAAAAACCTATTACCATCTGATAGAGCAAATGTGTCCCAGCAGTTCATGCAAAACCAGGGGATCACTGGGTCATCACATTCATCCATCTCTACTAGCACAGCCCAAATGGCAGATCACAAGATAATTACTTGTCTTTTTTAAATACGCTTTATTATACCATTTATCTTGAGATATATTTTTGTGGTGTTTTTTATCCTCATTGTCCTTAGCAATTTGCATTTAATGAGTAGACCAAATGTATTTTTATGACCGATGTTTCACAGCAGCAAATAAAAAATACTTAACTGCATCTGGACAGTGTGCAAGTGGATCTTAATTCTACATAAAATCTGTTCTGGAAGGAGTGTTTTCTTTCTCTCTGAGAATGGAGCTTGAGCTGCCATAAGGGCCTGCTGAGAAAAGAAAAGATTATTGGGCACTGTGGATGAACTTGGTCTCTTTGAAGAGACCTGTTTGTTGAGGACTTCAGGAGACTGAGAGTATCGTACCTTCTGTTACAAAAAGGTGTGATGGTTGCACAGCACCCAACACATCACTGAGATACCACGTCACCAAACTCAGCTTAGCAGGCAGCACAGGAGAGGACCCATCAGGTACAACCCTCAGGCATCTCCTTGTAAACAGTTTCCCCCTCTCCACCCTGACTGCTCAGCATGTCAGCATGGTTTTACATCACCTTTGCTTTCAGCTACAGTCAAACATGATGAAGACTTATAATGTTTGTGTTTGGAGCACTCTTACATAAATATTACACAAGCACTTGGTAGTTCACTGAGTGCCTTTATTCCCCTCTTCCTCCTGTCTCCCAAGTGTCTGCTTGCAGCAGATGCTAACTCCATTTTCCAGCAACTAAGGAAGGCTGTGTTGGGACAGCAGTGGGACAGCAGCATGTCATGTTGTGTCAGAACTGGAGAAGTATGTGGGGAAGGTCTCTGCACAGAGTGAGAGAGGAAGGCAAACAAAAAAGAACTGATAACAACAAACACGCTTTGGTCATTTGCAGAACTGTCCTTACACCTGCTCCTCTATGGAGACTCCATAGCTTCCATTGCATATCTGGAGAAATGAACAATTTGAGAGCCTGATCCAATTAAATAAGTCAAATGTAATAGTAAAATTCAGCCATATTATACTCTTATAATGCACATAATGCACATACTATACACAGAAGGACTCATTTAAGGGGGTATAGGCTGCCTTAACTTTGGCATTCTCCACCAGGTGAAAACTTGACTATTCAATGTCATTAACAATCTTTAAGTCTAGTATTTTTAATGCAATGTCTACCAGTATATGTGTCTATGTTTGAAACAACTATAATTAGTTTTTCCCACATCAAACTAAAAACTTTTTATCTATTCACTTTGCTCTGCCTTTGGCAATTCCTACTCAGCAACGAAGTTTGTTTCTCAACACAAAGCTATTCATCCTCTTTCCAGGAGCTGTCAAAAACTTCAAATTTACTCATATTACTTCTTTTTCCCTATTCCACTCTCCTGTTTACACACTATGCTTGTAAAGCAGGGTAAACTGCTGAATGGGCAGCTTGTCCAACATGGCTACAGAGCTAAAGGCAAAAGTGGATTTTCTCCAGCCCAGAAGTTGTTTTGCCCTTTCCTAGAAGTCAGTTGCCTATCAAAAGTGCTTCTCGTCTCTGAACTCTGATGTAAAGAGCAGACCAAATCCATCTGCAGAACAATGATTCCTAGAAAGGTACAAAACCAAGAAATCTATGTTTTTTTTTTAATTATAACTATACCAGGAAGATGTATGGAATAAGACACCGGGGGCTCCTATAACTAGATAAAAGCCTACTAAAGTCTTTCTGGGCTTGTCACAGCCCACAGGCTGTGAGTCACAACTCTCAAGACTTCCAGTTAGCAACTAAAAGGGAGAAATGATCAATATGATTTTTCTCAGTGAGTGATTAAGACTGCTTTTAACAATGCAGTCATGCATGCAATGTACTAAAAGGGGTGATTCATTAATTACTTGGAAGAGGAGCATCTTTTTTTTCTCAGATCAGAAGCCAGAGGGATTAGCCAGTACCCCATGAGTACAGCTGATTAGCATGTAGAAAAAGAGGAGAGGAAATACTGGCTACTTTTGTTGCTCTCTCCACATCTGCAGTGCTCTTCTCATTAAAGCAAGAGAGGAATGGGGGAATTTTGTATTCAGCAGTGACATTGTTTTAGTCATACTTTGCACAAGTCTGACACCAGAGCTGGCTGCTGGCAGCTCCTGGCAGCTCCCTTCTCTGCCCTGCAGTCACAGGCTCCTGCATCCAGCCAGGAGCGTGACCTTCATGGCTGTGCTGAGCAACCCAAATAGCCCCACCAGCTGCTCTCCACACTGCCTTCTGATGCTGTCTTGACACATATATAGGAAATCTGCTCTTCCTGATTTTTGTGGCGATAGCCCCTTCTGAAATCAAAACCAACAGCTATGGGTAGAACTGTAATGATGACAATAACGTTTGGGGTTTTTTTTTTGTTTTTTTTTTTGCCTTGTTTGAGCCATATTGATGCTGAAATGAAATTTACAACATCTCCGCATAACTTTCCATAACTTTAAGTTTGCTAATGACGATCTTCCTTTATAAGATGGAGTCGTGTGTACAGTAAAGAACGTGCCACTCCCAAGCCTTTTTAGGTTTGGGTAGCTTCACGTTTTAAGGCATTCATTGCAACACCTGGGGCTGCAATGAAGTAGCATGATGGCATGGCCACCTGAAAAGTAATGCTTGGATTCCTTACAGTGTTCTTGCTCTGAGGAGAAATTATATTACCAAAGCCTGCATGCAAGACATTTCCAGCAAGTGGAAATTGATGTTGCTGTCCTTTCATCATGATGTGAGTTTAGTTTATGGGCAAGAACAAAGCCACATTTCTTCTGAAGAGAGTGATCAAAACTGCCACATGCAAGATTTACATCTCTCCCCTCCTTGTAGAGCCCAAGTATCAGATACAAGTATAACTTACATAGAGCTCATTTTGCATGCTTCTAACTGCACTCTCATGCAATAATCATTTGAAAACACTGTACTCAGGTAACTGGCAGTAATTCCAAGACTGATGTATGTGACAGACCTCTGGCAGTAGCTTTTGCCTTTCACCTCTTTTCTCCTCTGTCACATGTTTCCTTCTTGGCTGCCACAGCACCAGCTATTTCAACAAAATAATTCATTTTCTCCCTTACTCATGACAAGGTCTGGGTAGGATGAAAGGAGACAGAGCCCCCATATCCCAGGACAACCCTGAGCCAGGGAGTAGGAGTTCTAACTGGTGGATAAGAAATCCCTGTGAGTCATTCCCTCCCCAAACACATTTTGAGCAATATTCTGCCTTGAACGTGGCCTGCCCTCACATATCCTGTGATGGCTGCTATTTATTACCAGACTTTTGTTACCTGAATCCCTTCTTATTTCACATTGTCAAGTGCAGAGTATGCTTCCAGTAATGATGGAGTGGAAAAGAGTCTCTGTAGGTGCCTGTTTAGATGAGTTCCTGACAGAAAGACCACAGGAATTTTTATTTATATTATTAATCATGTATGAAAGCTTGAAGTCCCGGCAAGATAAATTCCATACATATAATTTCAAACATACAATTTGAGGCAAATATATTAGTACTGAAGTAAGAAGTTCTTTGGATTAAACAAAAACAAACAAACAAAAAACCCAACCAAACTTTTGCAATTCAAAAAGTTTGGTCTAAAACCAAGGATAATTTCTGTGATCTCTTGAACACCAAAATATTGCACTGAAACATGGGCAGGGTTCCTTTTCATTGAATAGTGGAATACATAGACCAAAAGAAGGAACTTCTGTGAAAATCTTATCTTGGTTAAAAAGTTTAAAGCTGCTGAATCTCCTGAATATATGCACAGCACACACTGGACACCAAATGAAAGCATCCTCATAATGCCTATGTATACAAGCATTGAAGAGCAAATTACTCCTTCTAAAAGCAGAGTATTATCAATTCCATATGTGTGGTGTTATGTAACTTACATTTTTTTTCTTTTACCATTATGCTTCAGCTTTCACCCGAAGCTTCAAAGACAAATATATATTACTTAACTGGTGATATATAGTTCTCAGATTTGTCATCTCTGACACGGTTTTTCTTTTAAGCCTAAGTTAAAGCAATCCATTTGTGTCCTAAGTGACATAAGTACATAAACTTGATTGCAGCAGATCTCTGATAATCCTGAATACAGAGCAAGGTCAGACCTTGGGAAGGAAAAGCGAGCACAGTGCTGAATAACTGCTAAGATTAGGGTTTTTTCTGTAATTGAAGCAAACTTCTACATTGCTCCTCTGACACTTCCTTGGAAATGGCTGCATTATTTTATCTAAAACATTTCCTGCCTTCTCAGCTCCCCACAAGAAACTGCCAGAGGCATTTATTTAGCATTGAAAGCATCTGAGCAATTTATCCACATTTAAGAAAGTACTGAAGAAGTGAAAACAGTATAATTCAGTGGAAAGAGCTGGGCAGTCTTTTCCTAGGAGTTAATACCTGTGCTCTGCATAATGGAAAAAATTGCTATTTTTCCGTATCAGTAATTCAGTGAGATTGTGATTCTTCCACTCTCTGAAAGGCCACCTATAATGGTTAATATACAACTTACCAATGTGTCAGTTCCTCCCTAAGGTGTTATTTCAGGCAGTGCAGGGGAATTCCCTCTGATGTCCATGCCAGCAAAGGTACACAAAAAGGGGGGACTTCACCCACAAAGCCAGCTTGGGAATGTCAGTCTCCCATCCCTGCCTTGCCTCTGGCTGCTTCTTCACACTCACGCTGCTCTTACAACTGTCCTTGAGGCTGTGCTGATCCAAGACACAAATAATCTTTTTTATTTGCATGGTTCTTCTTTAGACAGGTTGCTTTTCTAACCAGAATGATTCCAGAAAACACAGCGCTGGTGCAACTGAGGAGGCAGGGCCCTGGGACAGAGAGGAGAGAAAAAGGAGTCAGGATAGTGGGCACTGGGGAGGAAGATGCCTGGGTTCATAGAACTGCCATCTCAGAGGGCATCTCTTCCAATAATAAAGGTAGAATGCAGTCAGAAGGGTGTTATCATATACCTTTAACAGACAGAAAGTTCCCATGCAGAACTGGTTTAAAAAAGACTAAGCCTAAACAGCAAAAATTGTTCAATATGTGACTTCTGCAGGAAAAAAGTAGCTATAAATGGAGGGATGAGAGAATATGTATACACACATGCACACACGCATATGCAGATGGGTATTCACACCCATACGCGCACAAAAATTACCTGTAGGTGTAAGAAAAACGCAAAATAGGTCTCACTTCAGAGCTCTTGCCAGCCTTCAAAGCCTGAACGCAGCTCTGCTCCCCTGGATGTCTGGCTCATGGAAGCAACAACCAGGAAAGCCCTATAGAGGGAGCAGGTCGCCTTCTTTTCCTGACTGACGGGAGTTTCCAACCCGGAGTGAGAACCCTGAGAGAAAGGAGAAAAAGAAGTAGAGGATAAAAGTGTTTTAGGGAGCAGTCCCGAAGGCCAGAACAAATTACCCTGCAAACAGGGGGAGCAGCAGCAGCACCTGGTTCTCTGGGCATGGGCAAGAGGGCTGCAGATCCAGCTCTACCCTCTTTTCCATCTTTCTTCTTTGGATTTACACCTGAGCCCCACAAAAAGTCACGAATCTCTCAGTGTCTTCCTCCGTCTGCAGTCGCCAGAACGTCCTGGCACTTCAGCACATTTCAGGATGGAGATTTACTTGATTTACAAACTGAGCTTATTTTCCTTTTTCCAACACCTACAGCCAGGGTAATACAGCACTGCCTAGAAGTAAGGGAAGAATGCAGTAAGAAAAGCCTGGCATTTCCTGATGAACAAAAAGACTAAGGAGGAAATTGAATAACTTTGTGCCATGTACAGCATAAGAGAAGCAGTATTAATCAGAACCACTATTAAGACTGCATTCAGAACATACAGAAATATCAAAGAGTCAGTTCTTGTCAGTCGAGGCTATGGGCCCGAACTGAACGTTGTGTTTATTCTAATTTACATGTGTATACACAAACATTTTTCAACATCTGAAAGCTGGTATTTATTTGTACAACTGTAAAGCTGTGAAGACCTGTCCCCTCAGAGTTGCATTTGCTGATCATGACACAAATCTGTACCAGGAGCCTTTGCCTTACTATGAATTTTTATTTTGGGTTTTTGTTGGGGTTTTTTTGTTTCTTTGCTTGTTTTTGTTTGTTTGTTTGTGTTTTGGGTTTTTTGTTGTTGTTGTTTTTTAAACAGATATGCAGCCTTGATAAAAAAAGTCTAACAGAAACTCGAACTTAGCAAATTAATCCAGAGTCATCCTTTGAGATCAGAAGACAAGCATGTAACAAATACTTCTCTGGAAGCAGTGGCTTTTGCAAGATGCTTGACTGAATAGTGTATGTGTTCTCAGCTTAAAAATAGCAATAACAAATGAAAAATTGTGTGTAATACATGGCAAATCTGTATCTGTTATTTTTCATATTGTGCTTTTGAGTTCTCTAAAGGCTGGCCACCAGAGTGTGCACCAGCTAACCTCCAGTTCTGTAAAAATTGAAGAACTGACACAAAGCATTCAATATTTATACGCCAAAATTATACTAAGAGCTCTTCCCCCCACACATTAAGGTCTGATAATACTTCAGCGTTTGTCTCCTGGGGACCAAGAGCAGATCTTGGGATTGCAAAATAAATAGCTAAGCACAGGTCATGCAGTAATAAAAGAGAAAAGGAACACTATGCTCTTCAATTTGCAGGCACTGCAGCATGAGGCATTAAAAAACAGGATAATAATTGCTTTTCCTCAGCTAAGCCATATAACATGTTCCATCTTTTGATACAGGTTTGCCTTTTTTTTTTTTTCTTGCATCACTAGAGAGAGGCCATATTCCGCACAGTGGTGTGATTCAGCAACTTTCTGGAAAACAAAAATGCAGCCCTTTTTTGGTGCACTAACAAAACACAACTGGCAATAATTTTCTTCGAACTGAGCCTGACTGAATGCAGGTGATGTGCCATGTAAGCTAAAGCTCAGTGGTCTTGGATCACAATGTCATTTGCCATGGTTTTTTATATGATTGAATAGGAGCCGAACATAAACTGCTGATAAAACCAGGCCAACGACAACAAATACACTGGAGCTGCTGCATTACCAAGAATGGCTCAGCAAATACATTTTGCTTTTTATCCAAATTCTAGGTAGGTTTTGTCCATACAAGCACCTGAGACTATAATTTCTGAGTATCTCCCAAGGGCATATTCGCAGAAAGGTTATTCGTCAGTTCCACAAGGGCAAAGCCCGATATCATGAGCTTCCCATGCCATAACTTTTTTTCTGCACAAGGGCATTGCATGGTGCAAACATCACTGTAGAAACACTACATAATTTTGCATATTTGGTATTCCTTACCCAGTAGTGCTCCAAATCTGGGAAATGAGATCAGGATCAAAAAGCATCTGCCTTAGGAGGAATAAAATCCCATGCTGGGTAGTCAAAAGAGTTAAGGAAGCCACAGTGCCCTGGTCCTTCATGGGCATGTTTCCCATCAACAATGTTCTAACAAAGAGATCCTTCCTTGTCTATTTAACCTGATAAAAAAGTCCTGTCCCCAGGCAGGCATGATGGGGTAGCCCTGGAAGTGCTGAGTACCTGTGCTGCGATGTGCTGGGATGCCCTGTCTCAGGGCAGGTGCTACGTTTTCTCCAAGCCATGTGTAGGGGTGATGGGCAGCATGTGTCCCACCTCTGGCCATGACCCTTCCAACCCCGAGGCACAGCCAGCAGCAACCACAGTTTGTGAGGAGGGGGTCCCACCCCCACTGCAAACCAGCAAGAAGATGAAAAGTGCTGCGCTAGCACCCGCTGTTATTGTTACTGGCAGAGCTGCTGGGGAGGATGAGCCTGTGGGCTTGGCTAACCACTAACCAGCCTGGAGCCTTGGCTCTTAGAAGCACCAAGAAATATTCCCCAATTACATCTCCATTTGCAGAAGAAAGAGGCATTTGGACAACAAAGTCTTCCAGTGACTAACTGGCCAGTGTGTTGCTGGCATTAAATAGCTGGCAGGATTTCTCTCATAAACATTGCTATCGGGCCATTGTATCTCATCTCAGCTGTAAAAAATTGTTCCAAGCTGATATTTGGCAAACAAGACTCTGCCAGATAATCCTTTTTTTAAACACATTATCCTGCCCAAGTAATCCACAGACATGTAAATCAAGAAGTCTGCAAGTGTGGGACTCACTGACACCTCTGCTGATTCTTCTCTGCTGATGCTATGGCCACCAGGGAAATGAGCACCCAGCCATCCCAAAGTGCTTCCTCTGGGGCTTTCCTTTTACCTTCAGATGCCCTGAATGCTGGGGAAGGACAGGTCAGAGTAGACAAGCTGCAGTCAGTGAGGAGACCTAGAGAAGAGTTTACCCAGAAGAAAAGTCCATCTCCTGGGAATGCACATATAACAAGACTGATCACCTGTTTAAATAGGTGAAGAAGAACAGTTGCTGTAAAACCTCGAAGTCCTACCTAGCCATATACATGCCTGCTTTCAGATCTGGACAGCCAACGTTTTTTTTTAAGTGAAAGAAAAACTGAACATATTTCTGTGTCAGAGGAGATGTCTGTTGTTGCTTCTAAGCTAAAACAGCTTCTTGGTGGTCATAATTCCGTAACACTGCACTGGCTACACAGTCCTGTGCTTCCAAAGCTTTCCTGCCACATCTGACACATGCTTTGGTGGAAAACACACCACCCACTGGATCTTCTGAACGGTGATTTCCAGCTCTGTGCACAATATCCCCAGGACAAATGAGCAGTGGAGTGCAACAGGGATGGAAAACTCGGCCCTGAACACGCGGTAGTCACTCTTCGTGTATCCACGTGAAAGAATTCAGGTTTTATAGTTAGAAATAATCTTTTCATTGATTTCATTATTAAAAGTCTGTTGCAACTAAGGTTTTCTTAAATGTTGAATCTCTCTTCAAAGTGCCTTGAGGGATCAACAGCCACAACAATAAAATTAGGAACCAATCATTGAAGATAAAATTAGAATAACTAAGCTCGACATTGTACAGGGAAAATGCAGAGTTAAAACATACATGGTAAAACGTTTTCTGACTATCCCAGTGTTAAATTTCCTTTTGTCCTCAGGATGAACAAGGGCAGAAATTTGTGACAAACTACCACATCATTAAACACAATTGTGTTTTGTGCAAGTTACATGCTAAATCAGTTTATATTCTCATTGTAGCTAAGGCCACAGAGATTAACGAACTTTTAATTAACGCTGGTTTTTTTTTTAAGTTGCTTTTAACTTTCCCTTTCTTCAGGAATGGGATTCAAGGAACTACTGAGAAAATAGATGGTTTATTTTTCAGTTCTGGCCCTGGTACAGAGGACATATCTCATGTGAAAGATATGCTTTGGCAATTGTGGAGAAGCCACTGCTATCACACCTACCACCTCCATGGCAAAAGCAGCAGAAGGTGACAAGTACCTCTGTGCCAGGGCCACCTCCAGTGACAGACACTTAACAGCAAAATTGAAAAAAAAAAAAAAAAACAGCAAAAAGACCCACAAAAAAAACAAACCCACAAAACAACAACAAAAAGCCACAATCAAACAAACAAAACCAACCAGCCAACCAAAAACCCCTGTATTTCCAAAACCAGAACTGTGTGTGTTGTAATAACCAAAATGGGGAAAAAAGGGCAGAAGGTTGTTCTTTCTTCTCTTTCTTCTAGCATTAGGTAACTCCCCTCTTCTTGCTCCTCTTCCAGACTGAAACACAGGCTGCCACAAATTCATAAAGGGAATATTGTCAAATGCATTCCCCAAACATTCTGACACTGATGAAGAAGAATTATTCAAATGAAAAAAATATGCTGAGGAAAATTCTCTAATTAGGACATTGCTTCACATTAGTGATCAGCTCATTTGCTATTCCTGGGTATTAGAGTCAAGCTCAGTGCTTTTGCAATAGATATTTTTAAATAAGGGTTAAAGAACATGTTTGTCTTATGTACTCAAAATGCATGTGGAAAAAACAAGCACCCTCTTCTTACAGTAGTGTCTATAGGTCTTGAAAGGAGCACACAGACCTCACACATACAGGTTCCACAAAATGTTCTTCAGAAAAATCTACATATATAAGCAGACTCCTTATCTCCACTTCAATCAAATGAGCTTATTGTTAAAGTTTTACGAAGCAACCCAGCAGCAAGGTGAAAGATAAAGAGATTACTGAATAATAGATAAGAATATTTTTAGTCAGCTCAGATGTATTAATGAATCTGAGAAAGCACCAGGAAAAAGCCCTCAGAAAGGCACTGGCTGAATTCCAGAAAAAGAAACCTGACTGTCAGCACCCTATGAGGGCCAGGGGCTCCCTGGGGCTGGGATGCTGGCAGGGTGCAGAACAGGGCTGCCAGGGGGACACCAGGTCACCTGGGGGAGCTCCAGTCCTGGGTATCGGGGATCTCCTTGGGGAGGTGACAGGCTGAAGCAAGGCTGGGATGGGGACCCACAGGTCCAGCCTGGGGGGGCCCCTGGCCAGGCAGGGCCGTGGGGAGCAGGAGATCAGCCCTGCTGGGGCATTGCTGGGACAGAGATCCTAGGGGGCTGAAATGGGGTCCTGAGCCATGGGCAGGGGGGAGGAAGCTACAAGGGGTGGGGTAGGCAGAACTACGGTAGTCAGGGTTGGTGATGCCCTCAGGACAGTGACATGCAGAGATGTAGAACTTAAAAAAATGTTCCTTGTCTTTCTGCTCCTGGAACTGATGAAGATAAAATTGTTGCTTCCTTTTCATTCATAGCTTTATAAGTCCATCAATTCTCTCCTTAAATTTGTAGCAACTCGAACTGTAAATGTATTCCCAAGGTCGTTTCTTACCATCTGGTTTCCTACAATGCTATTAAATGCAGTGGCAACAAAGAATTTGTAATGCTATGGAAAGGACCTTCCTGAAGCACAGAAGAATGAAACTACCAAATTGTCTGATTTTAGAGCTGTTCTGCTTCTTATCCTGCAGCTTTTAACCAAGCAAGGAGCATTGCTGTCAGAAGAGACAGATTTTTAAAAAGATCTTTTTGCTGCCTGAGCCAGCCCTTCTCCTGTTGTCTTTCCCTTTTAATGAAGATCACAGGGCAGTTGACATCTTTGCTCTCACCACAGTTCCTGAAAGCTGCTGAAGAAGTGGAGGTACAATTATATCATTCACTTAAAAGCTAGGGAGATACTAACTGAAACTGGAACTGAAATTATAAAGTACCAGTGAGTAATGAAAAGTCACTTGAATATTCAGAACTTCATTCATTAAAAACCATTTCTGAAACCAACTGGTTCGTGTGCCACTGGGATCACTAATACAAGAACTGCCATGGTAAATCAGACTTGGCATTTAGTCTAGATTAAAAAAAAACTTCCAAAGAGCCCATCTTTCCACAACACTGACTGCAGGGCAGAAACCTCGTTATCTTACTTTGTCTATAGATGAGACTATATGAAATTATGGGGCATAAAATCTTTCAAAGGACAGGTATAAACAGGGGAAAATTATCTCAGTAGCATGTAAGAAGCACAGCCTGTTAAAACATAATGGTATAACTACCCCCAAAATACTGTACACTGTGAAAAGATCAAACATTGGTCTTTTAGGGCAGAGACAGACATCAACCTGCAGCACCACAGAGCACTGACTTACCTTGATTTTCTGACAGGAATTTTTTGTTGAATTCCTTGCCTCTCTAACAGGACTGCCGTAGGCAGCTGAGCTAACAAGTTCAAAATTAGCTCAAGGTGTCTAAGCTATATCTTGAACCTAGGAGAAAAATGGCAGATAGGAACTGGTGCTGGAGACTGCAGAAGACATATCCCAGCATTTTTGGACTCCCATGCACATCAGAGCCTTTCAGCACATGAGGAGCTGTAAGGCTCTGAATAGACTTGGCAAATGCATTAACTTAATAATGGTGAAGCGTGTTGTGAGCTCCCTTGTGGTCTTAGAATTATCTCTGAAGGGTTTTATAAAATGCAGAAGAGCCTCACAAAGCAGAGAACAATAGTCATTCCATTTCTCTCCTCTCCACCCAGCTGCATTGGAACCAGGATGAAGAAAATCCAGGTGTATTAAAACAAACGACAGAGGCCATCAAAGGCCCAGCTAATTCCATTTTGAAGGTTGTGGGCAAAGACAGGACATTTGTCCCAAGGACAGACAAGCCCCAGTGCCAGGTGACAGAAGTCAGGGTGAAGAGTGACAACATGGGAGAGGAAGCCCCACATCACCTTGCTGTGAGGACTTGGCCCAGGCTATGGTGCCATTGTGCAGGACCTAGAGGACTGCTACAAGTAGCACAGCTTAGTAAGAAAATAGTGGTAAATAAATCTGTGTGTTATATTCTCCTTCTGGTGACAATCCTTTTCAAAAGAAACCCACTAACAAGTAGCTTCAAGAGAAGAAAACCACAAAAGAACACCTCACAGAATCCCAGCCTATAGCAGTGCACACACAGAGAGACACAGACACCAACGTAGTTATCCAAAAAATGTCACATAGGATCTGACCTCAGATCTTGGACATGACATGGGAGTGGAAGGTCATCCACATGCAGATCCACTGCTTTTGCAGCTGTTTTGATCCACCACCTGCATCTTCCATTTCCCAGCTGCCTCAAAGGGAAGCTTCAGAGGGAGTGAAATACTGAAAAACTCCCTGCCTGCAGACTGCATCCTTTGGAAATGGCTGTGTTAGCTGATCTTCATCCCCTGTAATTGCACCATTTGACATTTGAAGCTGTGTTTTTATTTCTGGGGAATAATGCACATGCCTCAACTCCCCTCTCAGATGTGTCATCCACTGCTATTCCTTTCTTCTTTAAGCTACAGTGTGGTATTCTTTCAAGTGAACACAACCACCAATAAAGCAGTCCCCACTTTCTCCCACTCACATATCTTCTTCCAGATCATCTGTTGTACTGTGCCATCACAAATATTTGTGTGGCTACATGGTGAACTGGATCAGGGAATTGATCCCACTGAAAAACAGCCCCTGGGAAAAAAAAACAACACAATTTTTCCAATATAGTTCCCCACAAGGTCATACAAATTCTTGTCCTGCAATTGTAAGGAGGGTTCTGTAAAGACAGGACTGGCTGCCTGGGAGAACAAAGAGGGAACAGTCTGCTTTTTTAAGCAGATCTGCTGGCCTTAATGTGGTGCCATGGTTTGGCATTTGCTTTCACCAGCATTTTACCCCAGAAAACATAGAAAACTCTGTTTGGGGGAGTAAAGAGGCACAAACCTACTGAAGCTTCCCCCTGAATGCCCAATGAAAAGTTCTCTGCACAGCAGAATCCAATTCTTGCCTGTATTTGAGGCCAAGTCCATGATCTTCAAGTCAGTGTCCTTACACCTGAAGAGCTTTCTCTTATTAACAACAAGCTCAGGGATTCTTGGGAGTCAACTGCTAACGCCTCAGAGGCAAACAGTGTATTTCTCTTTCATCTCACTTTCTCTGGATTTGAGGACTGATGAGATGGAATTTTACCTGTTCCACAGCACTATATTGTAAATGGGAGGAAAAGTCTGTAAGCATTACTACTTGATTTCCTTTAATCAAAAAGGCTTTTGAAAATAGCTCACCTCCCCATTTAACAATTCCTGATAAAGTAAGCCTAAAACTAGAGGGACAAAGTACTGACACTAATTCCCCCCATTTCACTTCTTTCTGTCTCTTTTTTCTTCTACACAATAAAGGGACAGAGCCACTGGTGATATTTCTGTGTGTGATAATCTTTTGTGAGACACTTGAAAATGGCAGTTAAATGCAAGCATGCTGCTGAATAGAGCTGCACAGAATACAAAAATGTCCTTCCTGGACTCCTCCACTTCAAACAAAAAAAAAGAGTGAAGAATTACTATTTTCTCCCCACTGGTTTGTGGTGTGAGAGAGGATACAAAACCAGCTGATCCAATGAGTGGGAGGACTGACTACTCTTTTCTTCTCTTATTGTTCCCAGCAACTGTACAATTAACTTAAATTGTGGCTATCTTTTCGCCAGTGGGCTTAATGTATTCAGACTAAGGATAGTGTGTAAGGGAACATTACAATTTCCTGACAGGATTGCAAATCAGCACTCTTCCCTGAAACCCTATACCATTTCTTCCCTTTCACTAAACTAGAAACACAAAAGCAGTTATCATATGCCAGGGGACTTCCTTCACGCTGTGTCTGTGCCACAGACTTGGGGACAAAGGTTTGACACATTCAGTGATGGACACACTGAGCTTGAAGCAGCTTATCCAGCAAAGATCAGTGGAAATTGTGCCCAAAGATAACAGGAAGGGACTGATCCTGGTTCCCTTGACTATTTGGGTAGCTCTGCTAATTCTGGAGAAAGCCAAGCAGGACTTGGCTATGCAACAAACAAGCGAGCACTTTTAGACATTAAATTTCCCAGATTTCATCTTCTCTTTGTTTATGGCTGTAATAGTGTGGCTGTCAGAGCTGTGATGGTCTCCTAGCATAACCAAGGCAGTGTCTATAAGGATAGGTCCTAGTTTTTCTTGAACTATGTATTTGGGGGAAAAAAAAACAGATAGATTTCCAGGCACACAAGAGCATCTTCATGTCACAGAAAAGCCAGTGTGCTTAGAAGAAAATCTGAGTTTTTTCTAGCTACACCTGTCCAATAAAAGATAATACACCTCCCTTAAACACCCCTCTCCTTGATTTGATGCTTAGCTTGCTCTCTCTCACCCGTAAAGCCTTCTCTAACCCCATCTCCATTCTGACAGCACTCCCAGCCTTGTCTCCACCCACTGAGTTTTCATGGATCCATTTCTACTTTTCTTCTCATTCTTTTTCCCCTGCCCCACCACCACCTTGAGACTTCACTGAGCAGATCTTCTGGATCCCCCTCTCTTATTACACTTAACCCCTTTGACAGACCCCTGTCAAGTAGCAGCCATTCCACAAAACTTTGTCTTCTGCAAAGTGAAGCTACTGGAGAGAATCCTGTCTAGCCAGAGCCACTTTCTCTGCCAGGCACTGCCTGCTAACTGCATGACAGGGCTACAAATAACCCTCAGAAATAAATTATTTCCTTTCAGCTTTGATCATGTCAGTGATAGGGTTCAATCTGCTGCCTGGCACACAGTCACAGAGGCAGAGCCAAGGAGGATGAAGTGGGGATGGGAATGAAACAGAGTGTAGGGTGAAGGAGGAAAGCACCAGGTTGAGGCTGAGAACCACTTAGAGTATCTGTGTCCTGTGGAGAACCCCAGCGGGTCAGAAAGAAGCTTTCTTGGTAGCAAAGAAGCAGACAGTGTACAACAGGCAGTATTTTTCCCCACAGTACATAATAATGCATAATAACACATAATAACACTGGACTTTGTGAGCTTTCACCTCAGCAGCGGTGTAGAAAATGCAGGAACATTTTTCAGAATTTTAAAGTTGTGTTGTAGCATTCTCCAGTTCTACATGACTGCTTAAAAGGGACAAGAACAGGCTCAGATGGCACCGAGTGAGGAGAAGAGAAAAGAATGGAAAGAGAAAGAAAATTCTGAAATATCTGCCTCAATGGGCCATCTAGAACTGAAGGGGCCACACTCTGCAGACACATGCAGGCACTGGAGTGTGTCCAAAGAGCAACAGAGCTGGTGAAGGGTCTAGAGCACAAGTCTAATAAGCAGCTGAGGGAAGTGAGGTTGTTACTCTGGAGAAAAAGAAGGCTGAGGGGAGATCTCTCTCTCCACAGCTACCTGAAAAGAGGTGGTAGTGAGGTGGGTGCCAGTCTTTTTTCCCTAGTAAAAAGTGATGAGACAAGAGGAATGGCCTCAATTTGTGCCAGGGGAGGTTTAGATTGGATATTAGGAAAGAATTCTTTATTGATAGGGTTGTCAGTCACTGGAACAGGCAGACAAGTGAAGTGGTGGAGTCACCATCCTTGAAGACATTTAAAAGAGTTATAGACATGGCACTGAGGATGTGGTTTAGTGATGGACTTGGCAGTGCTGGGTTAACAGACAGACTTGATGACTTTAAGGGTTTTTTCCAATCAAAAAGATTCTATAGTTCTAGGTTGGCAGCACAGCTAGGACCCATTGTACGCTGTATTTCTGCAACTGAAAACCACAGAAAGCCCCTTGAAAGAAAGGTGCTAGGGGAAGAAGGAAGAATTTCCAGCAGCACTCTGCAGGACAACAAATCTCCTCATATTCAAGCTTGGCTAAGGGCTGTGGTGAAGAGAAGGAATGCTTTAGATTAGATAGGATGAAAGCAGAAAAACATTGCCCTAGCCTTCTGCCTAGTGCAGACCATAGTGCCAATGAATCAACATGAATCAACACTATTATACCTCAGACTGTAACCATGATATAAATGGAGGTGATGCAGCAGCTGACTCAGAGGCACCTTGCACATTCAGGGTGAGGCAAAAAGCTGAGGACAGCAAGCTGTCAGCCATCCCCAAATAAACTCATAAAGCCCGGGCAACAGGCCCAAGGGATTTTGCCCTCTCTAGTTCAAATAACCAATACGTATCATGCCAACTGTACATAGCATGTGCAAAGGCTCACTGACTTCCTTTAAAAGTGCAACTCCTCCTTCAGGATTGATTTGTCTCTCCAGTGAGGTCACTGACAAGGAAAGGTGCTGTGACTACAGCCTGGCTCGTGTGCTCAGAGGAGACAAGGACTGGTCATGACATGGGATCTTCTCCAAGGACTGGCTGAAGGATGGCCGGGGACATTTGTAAAGACTTCAGTCACTCGCAAGAGCTGCTTGACAGGACACAGACAGAAATCTAAGAGACTATGCTATAGGCTATACTGAGACTTTAAAACACAGCTTTGAGCAAAGGTTGCTGTGAGAACCTCACTATGGACATCCAGCAGCAGAGCTGCACAAGGCAGAGAACCACACAGCAAAACAAGAACACATTACATTTCAGTGGCATCAGTTTCCAAGTCCACATGGTGATATGAAGAGTTGTGTTGGCATGGAGAAAGGGACCATTTGGCTTGAGATCTCAGCTGGGATCAAGTCTGCCACCCAAGAATTCCTGTTGAGACTACATCCCTGAGCTGCCTAAGGAGTCTTGACCCTCCATTATACTTCTCTGAAGTACAGTTTCTCTAAAATATGCCTCACACGCTGTAGATAATTTGCTGTCAGCTTGTAAAGAATTCAATTTATCTTGCTGGCACGCAGGAAATGCAGGCAGAGCTGCCACAAGAAGCTTTGGCATCATCCCTCTTCCAGACCATCCTACTGGGGCGCTTATTCCTGCCTCTCACACTCCTGCTGGCTGCCAGCAGGGACCTACAGGCCCCATCTCTGGGCAGCAGAAGCTACTGGCATGCCCTTACCCCTCACCCTGGCTGTATGCTCCCCAGGTTGGGACACCTTCCACTAAACCTCTCATTGCTGATGTTCCCTTTGGCTTGGCTCTGTTCCTCAGTATCTCAGTCTGCTTCTGTCCTTCCTCACCACAAGCCCCTCTCTTCAGTACAGATCAGATCCAGATAGAACTAAAACATGTTCACCTTAGTAAAGGGATGAAGCTCTTTAATCTAAACATGCCAAACTGTGCTGTCTGTCTAGACAAGCTTTGTACTGTAATGGAGAAGGACTTCTGGAGTACAGCTCCTGTGAATCAATATATATATATATTTACCTCAAATGGTATGATCCATGTAGTGCAAAGTATTTCTCACCATTGGATCCATCAATGAATGGAGTCAGCAAGTTGTATTTGCTTGCACCACTTATTACAAATAACCACTTGGATACATTACTATCATCTTGGAACTGATTTATTCCCCTTTTGCATGTCTGGGATTGATGCTCACTCAAACACAGTAAAACTGTAGAATATGGTCTCCAAGTGCAGATTAGAAACATTTTTTTTTTAATTTTTTTTTTTAACTGAAATTGTGCAGGCTGCTGATAAAGTGAGCTGCAACCCTCTGAGTGCTCTCTCTGCATTTTGCAAGGGAAGCTGGGCAGCTGGAAAAGAACATCTCTCTCAACAACAGTATCACAGCAGAAGAAGAAGAAGAAAAAGGAAATATACACAGTCTAGCTGTCCAATCTACTACCAACACATGCTGACACTCTTCCTCAGAGATGATAGATGTCTTTCAGACATAGCCTTGTACCACAGAAGGCCCTGCCTGCTTTGCCACTGGCTATGGAAGAACAGGCTGAGTAGCCTAAGTATGGCGTTGTCTCATGTTTCTACCTAGACATCATCTTTCCAGCTTTCACAACATTCACAATTAATCTGTAACAAATCCAAATACAACCATCTTTTCACAGTGCCACATTTGCAGCTCTTATTTTGGACAAAGCAGAAAAGAATAACAGAAAGTTGCAATAGTGTTCTTACTAAATAAAAACTGGGTGAATGGGATCTGGCTCTTATTATGTTGGTAAAAGGGCCTCTCTGTTGGATGGTATTGATCTTGGCTTTGTAAGTGTGCTCTTGAAGGAATGTGTGCAACAGCATGATAGACTCAAAGGATGCCTGAAACAGGACTTAGGTTTGACTCAGAATAATTGGGGGTGAAAGGAGCTCATCTAGTCCAGCCCCTTGCTCAAATCAATAACACTTGATCAGGTCACTTGATCAGGTTTGCCCATACTCTCAGAGCACTCACATGGGTCTGAGGCTTTGACAGTCATGATGCTTTTGCCAGCTGAAGCCACTCCTGCTGCACCTCCAGTCCTGGTCCTCCCAGTGCCCTCTCAGCTCAAACACTTATGTAGTCTCCTAAAGCAGTGATTTGGCTGAAATATAACCTGTACCTCCAACATAAGAATAATTTTTTTAGCTGGTATAGAGTCCCAGTCCAACTTACTCCACAGTCCTGCTCACAACTGTGCTAGTGTGGAGGAGGGAGAGCCACACCAGGACAAGCAGCCAAGAGGAGAAAGGGAAAGGAGCAGGAAAAAGTGAAGAACATGCCTGTCTGAGCCAGAGCTGCAGATTAATCAGTTCTGTGCCAAGTCCAGCCCTCAGAGAAACAAAATTCAATTCCTGTTCAAGCCCCTTCACAGTTACAATTTCCTCTTCTGTACAAGAGGGAGTTAACTGACTTCAGAGAGTCTGCAGATAACAGATGAAAGGCATAGGTATTGCTTATTGACTATTTTCACACCTACTAAACTTACTGGGAAAACTTTAACAAATACATAGGAACCAGATGAATCTGTACATCTGTTAAAAAGGAAAAGCAGGCATAAAGCTGGCCTGAATGGAAGTATAAAAGAAATAATATTTTCCAACTGAAATAGTGAGCCTGGCTGAGCTACAGAACCTAGAGTGTCTCCACCCAACATCTTGTGGAAAGGCACTTTCTTTAGAATTAGATCAAGCCTGAACAAAGCCGGAATGAACTCACCTACCTTGGCTCCAGCTCCCCCATTTTCACAGTGTTTCCATATTTGTCAAAAGGATCCTAAATGTTATTCAGAATAACTGACAAGGAGGGAAACCACTGATCAAAATAATCTGAGTAAATTCCAGAGGATTCCATTGCTACTGATGTGCTGAAAATTCAGGCAATTGATCCTCATGAGCGCCAACAGGCAAAAAAGACCTGATTCATCCCATCGAGCAGTATTGAATGCAGACAACTGATACAGAAGTCAGATCACACTGGTCTCTCTGTATAGTCCATGAAGAGTAACAAACACCCCCTGAAGGTAATTCAGCCAGACATCTAGCTTAGTATTTCTGTGTAAGCCCATCAAAGGTCAAGACTCCCCTGAAAGCACTACTCAAACCCTGATGCTCATCAGCAATCAGGGAGAAGTTAGACACACTGCCCTGTCACTTCTGAGTCCAATCTCAATCTCTCATTTCTGCTGGCCAGAGTTCAAAATGTAATTTGAAAGCCAAATACAGATTGAACTAAAACTTGAGTTGCCAGAGACTATGCCTACAGAAATCAAGCCAATGCTGAAGCTTGAGCTTATTTTTAAAACTACGTGGCTGACACTTATCTGCCCAAATTCAAGGACAATTCTAACCAGAGTATAATATTCCTATATAGATTCAGCAGAAGCTGAGGACTCCACCTAGTCCTGGATTTCTCTCTTACCCTGAATTTAACACTAAATGTATTCCTGTAGAAACTTTCAGTCCTACCAAATGTAGGAATAAGCTTCTGTCTCATAGCTGTCAAAATTCCTAATTCATTTCAGCACATAAACCACAGAAGTCGTACCACAAAAGCTGCCTTAACAGCAAGGAGTGGCTTTAGCTAGAATCCTGTATCAAACCTTCAGCCTCTGCCTACAGCTGTATCACTGATTACAGATTGAAACTGAACAGTGACCAGGAAAGACACAGCCCACAGATCAAAGACAGCAGCATACACAGTAGACACCATACACACCCTGTATAGTGACTGACATAAAGCAAACTCTGTACTGACAGTACTTCTCACAGTTAATATCAAGAGCACAGTTGCATTCCTTTTAAAATATAATGCAATATTCAAAACTACTGTGTTCCCTTCCTAAAGCATTAAGAGTAACTTAATTTTCTAGGATTGATTCTATGCACAAGTCTTGTATCATTAAGAAAAGTTAATAATGCCCTAAATCTACTTCCCTGCTGAATCCCATCCTGCAAATTACTGCCTTATTCAGCAAGCCAGACTCACCCTGCTAATTATAAATTCTTCTCCCCCAGTTAGGTAATGGAAATAATAACAAATGAGTTAAGTAACTAATCACAGCTAAATAGTGCAGCTTGTATTGTGGATACCAAGTATTCTGTACTGCAAACATACTCACAGAATATAACCAGCAGAGCTCACCCTGTCTACATGAACTCCAGAAGCAGGGCAGGTTACATACACTGAGCAAAATGCAGACGATAAAAAAAATAATTTGGGGCCAATATGAAATGCAAATAGTGTGTCAGCATTCAGAATTTTTCAGCTCCAGTGCCTTATTTTAATTTTGATATGCTACAGGAGCTGTTTTCTGCCTCTGTACCATGCTACAAAAAGATTTTACAAGTGGGTAGTTAAATAGATCTCAGCAAGACCTGCAAGTAGAATATTTTTGTCAGACTGACTCTAAATGTAGGCAAAGTGAAAGACCAGACTGCAAGCTGATTACACCACTTTTAAATGTGTCCCTGAGTGTCATGTAAAGTCTGCACAGTGACATTTAAGTGTCACATGGCTATTATGTAGAAACAAGTTAATATCTGGCACGTTTTGTCTTGAAGCTTTCAGAGAGGCATTATATATTTTCATGTTACCAATCCTGACTACAAATAAAAAATCAATAAAAACTCCAATTGGAAGCACTCTTGGATATGAGTATGATGAACATGGTTTTGCACTTTGAAGTCCAAGTACTAGCACATATAGCTTAGAAGTTAGGAGATTCTGGCAGCTAACCAGTCAGACTGCAGCAAAGCAGCCAAAAAGGGAAGGCAGGATCCATTCTACTCCCTAGTTAGCAGATTACTTTCAATAATGGCTCATGGATAAAAGGACCTCTGCCCTTACAGTGCAGTATTAAAGTACCTCTGTATGCTCTTAAGCTGAGGTACACTTAGCATGCAAGAGCAATAAAAAAGAGAGAAAAAGAAAGATTAGTGGCACCTTCTGGGTGGGAAGCAGTTTAGACACTCACCTCCTTGCTACACCTCAGCTAAGCAGCATAGACCCACTGGTGCTCTCTGTGCCTCCTCCTGTAAAATGGCAATAGGAAGCCCCATTACTCTACAGGCCATATGGAAGCCTGGAGAGAGAGATGAT